>NW_027115271.1:638304-647851 GCF_000696795.3 Halyomorpha halys | reverse complement strand
TTTAATTATATATAATATTATAGACTCTTAATCTCAGGCCGGGTTTCTAGGCAATCATAACTATTCAGCTACTAATGACACTGAATTAATTTATTTATTAGCTACCTTTACAAATCTGCTTCAATTCTTTTTTTAGCAACACTAACTAATTACTCTATATCTTCGTTCTCAACAAACAAACATTCACGAACTGTAAACAAATCATTTTGTCTTTTTCCCCAAAATACTATTTCTTAAGGTCAACAAAAGATTCTCTTCACCTCCACTCTCAGGAGACGTCCTCTCACCAGGGGATCCAAAACAGGAGTCCTTTTTTCTTCTTGGGTGACTCTTCGATGTCTTCTTTTTTCAAGATGTCTACCACTGAGAGTAGCTAAGGGATCTACAAGACATCCTGCCCACCTTTTTTTAAAAAATAATTCAAAAATCAGCAGTTCTGTTGAGAGTTCTGATAACACTCCCTAACAAGGAAAAACTTTATTAAAGTACAAAGTACTGCCCAACTTCATTGAGTTTGCTAATCACACAGCATACTTATTTTAGTCTAATCAGACACTATTTTTAATCTTACGATAAATAAGCCTAGACAAGTATACAATAATTATAAACATTAGTAATATATCCATAGTAGCAATTATTGATAGTAAACAAATGCTAATGTTACCTAAAAAAAAGTTCTAGTTAATCAAATTAGCACTTTTTGGGACTTGTAGTATTTCTGACCAAGACATTTATTAAAAGAAAAAAATTTGATAGGAGACAGTTCTGATAACCTTCCTCAAAAATCACCCCTGACTTAAATTAATTAAATGATTCCTGGTAGATGTAACTTTTAACGTTTAATGTAACTAAACAAATTGACAAATTTTAAAACTTGGAGACTAAAATGGGAATGTCCTGTATAATTTTAATTAATAAACTTGAAGATACTCTATCAATAGAATATTTTCTAATATTATTCCACTGCAACACATACATTTTTATATATAATATTAATTCCCTAGAACCAATATTTCTTTTATTATTTTTTTTCTTTACAGAATCTCAACAATGGCAAGATAGCACCAACAAACAGTGCAGAAGTTGCAACGTCTTCAAAGGAAATAACTGTTGATGTCTTAGGGGACAAAGGTCAAATTTTATCATCTTGTACTGTAATTGCTGAAGATTCTCTTCCTCCTCCAGAAGCTGAAATAATCGCTGTCGGTTCATAAATTATTAAAAAAAACAAAATACATGACAATTTGTTATATTTGTATAGGTTATAGTACTTTTGGAAAATTTGTGTGTAAATATTTGTATTTTTTTCAAATCAGTGCTAAAATAGTCAGAAAACTCGAGTTTGTGTTAGTATTTAATCTATATTGATCACTGAGCTTATCTAGTTAAGTATTTTTTTTTACTTACTACATAATCTACATATTTTGAATAAATGTACACATTTATTTTTACTAAATACATATTAAAAAATTTATAGTGAGGTATTAATAATTGGCCATACATTGATATGAGAAGATGATACACAAACAAATGAAACTTATTAATTTGTGCAGACCTGAATTTCAAGCCTTCATGAGGGCTAAAAAAACAAAACAAGATAACTTTAATTCAGAGAGATATAAAAAAGAAAAAGAAAATAATAATAAACTAACTTGGAAATAAACATAACAAAAAATTAAGTATATAGTAGTTGATAGTTAATTGATACTAATTATTAGTATTAGTAGTATCATTACTACAAACTGAAATTCAGGTCGAAACGTCGGCACAAATTAATAATTATTTGATAAAACTTTCCCAAGTATAATCTGTTTTATTAGATATTTTTCAAATTTGGCTTGATCCTCTTTGAAAATCTTGAAAGGTAAATTATAGATACTATTACAGTAGAATCTCAATAATTAAGATACAATAGTCTGAAAGGCTCCTCCTCTTCTTCTTTTTGGACATTCAAATTCCACTTTGTATTACAATCCAAAAAAAAATAATATATATTTTTCTAAATAAACAAATAAAATTGGTTTTGTAAAAAAATTTATGTTAACTATACATAACAAAAGATTCTCAAAGACTGTACATTTATCATTTTGTACTATGTTTTAAAACATACTGAATCCAAGAATTCAATAAAGTACCATCCAACTTTTTGTGAAAATCTGTTTTTTTTTTTAATTATTTCGATAATTCCTTTTAGAATTTTCATTTTTCAATGAGGGGGAGAGATGAACACTGATTTACACGAAATGATGGTCTATGCTTCCATTGATCTTATATTTAAATCACACTTCCTTTTGCCAAAACAGGGTTAAATACTTAAAGAGTCACTTTAGACAGTAAGCTATTATTTGACTAACACATCAATTCGAAATTGGAAAACACTAGGAAAATGCATCCATACTTTAATAAAAAAAAATCAAAATTATCCAATAGAAATAAATTGATACTATATAAAGCGGTACTAAGACCCATCCTAACTTATGTCTGCATTGTATGGAGCTTTCTTAATTCGACCAACATAAAAAATAAAAATACTAAAAAAAAAAAAAAATGCCCTCAGAATTATTAATAACTAACCACATTAGGGGGCAGCGGTATCAGTGTGGTAATGAGCCAGTCTACCAACCCACAGGTTGTCAGATCGAATCCCCGGTCTCACCTGGGCTTTTTTTCAAGCACAAAATAATGCAAAAACTCATTGACAATCTTCCCCCGGGCATTTGTGAGGTTGTGAGGCCCGTTAGCCAATGGGTGGAACTCACAAAAAATAGGCGTGGGAGTGACAAACCCACCCTGCGAAAAAACCACGTCAAGAAACGCGCGATGTATTAGTAAATGCATCGTGTAGAAATATGATATATTTACTAATACATCGTGCGAGGACTTAGGCCTCCACGGTCTGTTGCCCATAAAATAATAACCATATTAGACTAGAATATCTAAAATTCACTCTGAATTAAATATGGACACTGTAAAGGATTACATATATATATATATATATATATATACTGACACATAGTTTCTTCCAGTCTTGTCTCAACTCATCGCAGAAATAGGAAATTACACTAAAACTACAACCTGCATAAATATAAACACATTATTAGATATAAATACAAAAGCACTAAACCTATATCAATGTAAATATAAATCAATGATATGTATTTTATTTTAATTCAATAATTTTTTGTTTTTTCCTCTTCGATTTTTTTTTTTACCACAATGTAAAATAGAGTAATTATATAAAATATGAATAGTATCAAGAAAATTGGATTGTATTATGGGGTAGTCCAAAACAATATGATAAATATTTTATATTTATGCAATAAAAAACATGTATAAAAAAAAATTAATTTATTAGAAACCAGACATAGCAGTCGCAGTTGGATATTGTGACCTGCACGCTTGACATCTGTTTCGATCAATATCCAATGTTTTCAATTTATTCTTAAGCTCTTTTTCCAAAGTCGATCTTGAGTTAATTAAATTCAACAGAGCTTCCTCTGCTTCTTGAAGCTGCCCTTTCATAGAAGTGCTTTGCTCTCCTAATGATTTTACCTCGTCGATGAGGCTAAAACAAGAAACAAATGCCTTTTTATTTTTTAATTATTCCTATTTATTAAAAAAAAAAATTATAATTATTTAGTTTACAATGTCTATTTCACTCTATCACTATCTCAATAATACATTGTTTAACCTCTCTCAACATCCCAAGTTTGCCACCATATCCTCATTACATTCTCAATTCTATTCTAGTGTATTTATTTATTCATATTAGTATTTAAAAAACCAATCAAATTTCACTATATATTACTTATATTAACAAAAAAAATTATAATAAATTAATTTTGTTTAAAATTTCAGTATAATGCTGGTTCAAATTTCTTGTATCTGAATTGAAATTAACATTATAATTCATATTTTCTGATATATAAATAGCTTCCAAAATTTTTCTTTTAAAGGTATTATTTTCTTTATGCAAAAACATTGTATTTTTTTTACATCTAGAAAATATTTAAATTTGATAGGTTTTTTAAACACTAATATGAATAAATAAATAATTATAATAAGTGAAACTGTGAGTATAGTATGTAATTTAGCACATTATATTGAGATAAAAATTAGTTTATTAGTACATAGCGTTCACTAAGTTAATAATGTTTTATAGGTTATTGCCTAACGATAAAATTTGAAGGCAGAACAGCCTGAAATAGTTTGATAACCAATGTTTGGCTGTGATAGTGTGAATAAGGTAGACAATTTATGTGAAGAGAAGATTGTTGGGGTTATTGTCAGTAAATAACACAAATATTAGATTTCCGATACTCTACTAATAGGCGAGTTCTTTGCCTTTATTTTACCCCCCCCCCCTCCTTCTTTACTCTCTTCTTATTTCTCCTTACCCATGTTCTTAGTTATATTCACCACATATTATTATTGTCATGTTTTCTATTCACTTCTTTTGTCTAACTCAACCTTATATGTTGTTTCTTTATTCTAATATTTTACTTACATATTTCATTATTTATATATATTTTCTTTTATTTATTTTTTTTTTCTTTCCATAACTATAATTTTTTAATTATTATTAAATTAATATAATCATATTTCTTTGTTTCTTTGCATTATATGACTTTAAAATTTTATTTCCTTGATTAACGTTTTATTTTTCCACATCTTTCATCACATTATTTTTATTAATTTTCAGTCTGTTTCTATTTTCTCTTTTTATTTTTTTGTATTCATTGGTTGTTATCTTGCTCTTTGTTCTCAGCCCTGAAAAATGCTAGAAATGTTGGTACTGATTGCACCCCAACCATCTTCTCCTCATATATATTATACTCTATCATTAGAAAATTTATGTTTTTAGAATTAATTTATAATGAGTTGTATGTAATTAAAATTGTTAGTTGATTGAACCTTCAGAATAACTGAAACATAGGAGTTACAAGATAATAAAACAGTTTGAGACTATATGGATATTTTTTGTTTTAACTAAAAAAATGAATTAAAAAAATCGAACAAACCTAAACATTGATTTATCTCTGCAGTTCTCAACGCCTGGTCTCATTTGGTAGTTATCCAATCTTGTCTGTGCCACTTTCATTGCTTTATCCAGTCCTCTTATTCCTTGTTGAAGATCGTAGATTAAGGTTTCACTTTCAGCATTTCTTCGAACTACCTGCAATTAATCATTAATAAATTAATCAAATTACTTCAAGAATAAGAATGAATTAACATAGTTTCTGCCAATTTTGATAATTGAAATTCCTGATTTAATCCAAATTTTTTAAAACCAGTGGAGGCTGAGTGAGTGTTCTATAACCTCAGATGCTCATGACTTATGTGGAGAATTAAGACATTCCCTTTCCTATAAATAGGGCTAGTTACAAATAGACTGGGGTATTGCCATTTCAACTTTTAAAGAGAATTGAAGAGGTGGATAGAGCTGGATAAGTCAGAAAATAAATAGTTTTTAGCTATTTTTGTTTCTCTTTTGACCGCAACCCTAACCATCTTCTTCATTTGAAATTATACGGTAAATTATTTATATGTATAATATACAAAAATTGTTTGAAAAATATGATCACAAAAATGTGAAATCTAGATTGCATAAAGGTGTTTCTATACATTTGCCAATTAATGGCAAATTCGCGCATTTGCAAGCCTGTGGATGGGTTATTTGGATTGGCTGTTATAAGTTGGTCTGAATTTGGGGCAGACCTGTTAAGCATCAGTTTTAGGCACCCCTAGATTTGTGAGACCGGTCAGCCTGTTGGAGGCAGCTCACAGACCACATATAGGACTGATGACCCTACCCTGAATACCTTCATTGTGAATAGTATTATGATACCTTCAGGACCACACCTGTGGCCAAGGATCTCAATGGTCTATATTGCTAACAGAAAAATAATGATACTGACTACTGCAAGTTCTTGATGCATGGCGCCGATACACTGTTCAAGATCAGCTACTCCCCTAGCCAAAGTGATATCCACAGTCTCAGCCTGCTGCTTCAGGTCTCGCATAGCGTCCTGTAGGATTGGTCCATCCAAGAGCGCTCTCAGCTCTGCCGACTGGCCCCTCACTGCTGCTGCTAAGCCCAAAAGTTCTCTAGTATGCTTTTCCCATCCTTCCTCAGATGATTGGCTAAACAGTACAGAATTTATAAGCTTATAATTTTGTGATAAAAAATGTTTTGAAAATACTGATACAAAAAAAATTTAGTTTAATTAAATACATAGTTAATGGTTCATACAGATTTAATTTTCAGTAAAAGTTCTAAACTGGAATCTAGTTTGTCAGTGGCAAGCTTATGCCCTTTATCATAGAGGTCTAGGAGCTGAATAAGCTCCAGCCCAATTTGCTCTCCCTGCCAATGTCTAGCCCTTCAGTACTGAAATAGCAGTGAGAGGGCACTCACTGGTGCAACTTTACATACTTTACATACTTTGCCAGGAGGCAGATATTATTCCCACGTGGCTTTGGTTTATTCTGGATTCTGATGGATAACTAGAGGAAAAGCTTTTCCCCTTTCAACTACTTTGGACAACCACGGGTCTGCCCTCCAAAACAGAAGTTGTTATCTCCAGAACTTTCCCTCTTCCATCCCACCACACCTCAGTAACTCTGCTTAATTTATATTTTGTATACATCCTAAATTTCAGTATTTTATAAAAATAATAACATGCTATTTATTTTTTTTAATATAAAATTAATTTTTCTTTCCTCTATAAGCTCGATATTAATTTAATGGTTTATGTAGATTTTGTTATATTTTACTCAGTAAATAACACATTACTTTTTTATCAAATCATCACATTACAGTATCCTACTTAGAGTATGCAGAATAAATTTAATTAACATATATTTTGATAATAAAATAACACCGGTTCAATTTAATAGATAAATGTATATATTAATGACACAAAAGTATGAAATTTTTTTAAAAATAGGAAACACTTTTAGGGACCACAGTCCCCAAGCAATAAAGATAAGCAAAATAAAACATAGTCCTAAAAATAAGACTGCTCTGTAACCAGGTAGTTGAAAAATTTCCATTAGATTTCAAACAGGTCAACATCCAACCCAGAAAATATCAGCCAATAGAAAAATTCTGAAGGATAGTGGTATGAAAATATCTGGTAAAATATTTTTTGAACAGAAAAGGTTCTACTCCACTAAGAAAATACAGAGAACTAAGGTATTCTGCACTGTGTAACTCCAGAGAAGAAAATCAGCTGAGCAGAATTTAGAAGAGGAAATCAGAAAGCTGGAGAACTATCAAGAAGGAAGAAAATAGTAGAGGACAAAAACCATAGCTGGATTGAAGCTAAAGAAATATCACCAACACACTCAGATGATTTAGTTCATAATACTCCAACAAGTACTTTTAATGTAATTTCAAGTTGGCAAACAAGTAAAATACCAGGGCATTCAAAAAGTCCTGTCGTTTTTCGTTTGTTCGTTGTTTATTTTGATTCTCGAATGTTTTGGCCCTTAGGCTATTATTAAGGAGAAAACTAAAAATTGTTTTCATATTAATATAGTATTACTCCCTCACGCATAACACTAATATTTTTTAAAACATACTCAATTATTGACTTGTCACAATTCATAAAAAAATGTCTTATAGGCATATATATTTTTTAGAGAATTTGTCAAGTAGGTGTTGTAGCAATCAAAATCTACGTGCAGTTTCTTGTCGTTTCAGTCTTGTATGGGGATTCCAAGTAAGTCTCTTGTCATGATAGAGTCCTAAGTTGCGAATCTGTTCAACAGGCGTTAGTGGAACATTTATAAAGGATACTGTAGGACAAGAGATAAGAGGTTTAAACTAAGGATTTAAGTTCATCTTCTTGATTTTTAAGGAGATGAAAAATAAAGTTCAAAAAATTCTGTGTAAAAACTTATCAGATCAATACAGTTTTAACCAGGATATTATCATAATATACAAGTTAAATCCTTAATACCAATTGATAGGAAAATTTTTTCTAATGTTGTTAACTCAACATCGACATTTTTTGGACTTAAATCCCTTATACTTATCAGTACAGATATTATCTCAATACATCAACAGCTACTTTAAAAAAAAATGTTCTTATTACCAACTACAATAAAAATATTAACAATAAGAAATATCTCTATTAATATTAATATTTTAAAGAAATATTAGGGTTATGTTTAGGAGAGTAATATATTAATAATATAAAAACAATTTTTAGGTTGTATCCTCGACAATGGCCCGAGGGACGAAACACAGAATGAAAATAAATTTGATGAGAGTAAAGTAGATCAAGTGTAGTTGTATTTTAATTTTTTTTTTTTAATTCAAACCATACTTCCTCAAAACATTAAAAAGATTGAATTTAAAAACATTAAACTTTGAATCAGCAGCATATGTATTTAAAAAGATAGAAGTTATTTAATTTAAAATTAAAAAATAGTCTTTATTTCATTGATATTTAAGCATTAAAGAAAATTGGACTTTTATGACATACATATTAACTCTATGAAGATCATCGGCAGTACAACATAGCACTTCCTCATTATGCTTTCTCCATTCACCATCGGAATACCTCGTGATAGAGTAGTGGTCAACTACAGGCCTTGTACCAGTGATTCCTGCCATGGGATTCCAATCTACTTTACCTGTGGCCCATGGGCCAATAGGGCCCATTGGTCCAGGTTCTGGGGCCGGATAATTATCCAACTTTTGTGGCAAGAAAGCAGGTTTTGGTTCTGTACCTTTTCCTCGTTCCACCTTACCCACATCCTACAAAGTGATGTTTTCTTAGCAATTTTAGACTTATAATCATGGATGAAAATACATAAGTAGTTATGTAGCAAATTTTAAATTATGTGTTTCAGTATTTCAAAAAAAAAAAAAAAAAAATAGATGTAATTGACAAAATAAGGTAGGTTAGAGTACATGAATAAAGGGTAAATCTGAAACATAGTACAAAAAATATAAAAAAGTGATATTTGAATTGGAAGTTTCTTTTTCACCTCATCATATTAACAAATATTAATTTTTATTTTAAAAGAGTGTCAATTACTAATTATTTTTAAGTATAAAGATTGATGAAATTTTTAAAAACAATTGACATTTTATCTTCACAAACATTTATATACCAACGTTAATAAATCAATTTTCACTTTTTTTTTTAAAAAGATTTTTATAAAAAAATGTATATTATAATTAGGGATTAGGAGGTTAGAAGAGCTTGGGAAAGTTTCACTTCTGTTAGCCAGTCCTGAGACAGCCACATTTAATACTGAAACCATAGGATAGTGGCTCTACCTTGCCCATGGCCTGTGGGGCAACAGGACTCTCCGGTCCTGGTTCTGGGACTGGGTAGGAGTTTGTTTGTGGCAGGGAAGCGGGCTCCGATTTTTCAGATTTGACGTTACTCACATCCTATAAAATAATGTTTAGTTCTTAGCATCAAAGCAATTTAAGACTTAAAATCAGGGACTGAAAATAACTATTAATTTCTATTTCTAAAAAGTTATAATTACAAATTAATTTCTATGATGAGTAGATAGTTGA
>NW_027115271.1:623923-638219 GCF_000696795.3 Halyomorpha halys | reverse complement strand
TATGAGAAGATGATAGGACACAAAAGTAAAAATTTGTGCCAACTTTTCGGCCAGAATTTCAAGCCTTCATCAAAGTTAAGAACAAAAAACTAGATAACAACCACAATGAATAAGAGGAATTACAGAATGATTAGAAAATAAGACAAAACAAACATTAAAGAAACTATATAAATAGTGTTGAAAGACATGTATAGTCCAAGTATTATAAGAAGATAAAGAAAGTAAGGATGAAATTAAGTAAGAGGAAACAACAAATAATAAAATATATATGAAAATCTAATCTGTAAATACATGTTACAAATGAAAATTATTTAAAATAAAGTGGTAAAGAAAACATAAATGTAAGTAAAATAACAGGATTAAAGAAATAACATAAAAAGTTATATAATCCAAAAGAAAGAAATATAAATATTTTAATTAAATAATAATTAACTAAAATTAAAGTTACAGAAAAAGATATATGTGTTACTAATGAATATGTAAGTAGAATACTACAATGAAAGAAATACAATATAAAGTTAAAGAGAAAAGGAGTAATTACTCATATTTACTTATTATAATTTTCATTTTTTAAATATGGTACATATATTTACCAACTAGAATTTCATAATTTGTTCTTTCCCCTAACTTAATTTTCTCATACAGCCTTTATGTTCTTGTAATACTTACACTATTTATGTATCTATAATGTTAGTGGCTTTCTTATTTTTTAATCATTCTGTGATTTCTTTCATTCTTTTCTAGCATTTGTTTTTAGCCCTGAAGAAGTCTTGAAATTCTGGCTGAAACATTGGCACTTATAGATAAATTTGTGTTTTTCACTGACTGCATCCCCAATCATCTTCTTCTTAAATAACTAATTTTTTTTCTGTTGAGTATTAATAAGTGTTGATGAAATTTTATTTTCTAAACAGTTATCTTTTAACTTTAAAATATATATTTAAAGGACAATTTTTTCATGTTTTTTAAATAAGATTTAATAAAAAAAAGGAATTACTTTTTATTTAAACATAGATGTAAAAAAAAAAATCTATAATGGTGTAACTTTATAATATTTGGTATGCAATCATGACAGTTCCCATCATTGCAGTGTCACTGCGTTAGCAGACCACGTTACTTATAGCTTCACTGCCACATGTACTGTCAATTGTCACACTGGAGCTAAGACAGTAAATGTTGCCATGACAGCATCTATTATACAGTTGCCACCATTGAATGATTGTAACTGCTGTTGCCATGGCTGTAAACTGTAACATTCTTTTTTATTTAAGAGCTAATAAATAGTTTTAATTGAGTAATCATTTTAAATAAAAATTGTTTCACAACAGTTATCTCTTTCTTTTAAAAATATAAATCATGCTGTAACCACTAATGTGAAATTTATTGAAGAAACTAGTAACTTTATTAGGACCTACTATGGGTGTTTTTTTTTTTCAGGTAGAGACCACTAGGTCTAAGTTATAAATAGTTTAATCCAGAATCCAGTAAATAGATACTCATATCCTGAATGAATTTGTGAATATCTTAAAAAAATCTTTTTTTCACATATTTGATTCCATAAATAATAAATTTTCTGGATAGCACAAGAGCCCAGTAGGAAAAAAGTCAGTTATTTCACCTAATTTTCTTTTATTAGGTACTTTAATGAAAACTATGTATAATTACACGTCAAACTTAAGGAGTCTACCAAGTATAGTTTAGAGAAACACAAAAAAAATTAATTTTTCATTTGGAGCTCCATATCTTTGAAACTACCTACAACACTAGAAAATCCAATAGAACATCATTTAAAATCGAGTACATTAACTTGGGCTCTAGTAGATCTGTTTACATTTAATAGTTTACAATAGAGTGCTTTTTTAACAAGCAACTTAAAAACAATTTATTTTAGAAAATATCATGAAAACTTCTACTCCTACAAAGATAAACTACTTAATAGCACACTAATTGCTGATTTTTCAGTGCATTTTTTTATAAAATGTTGCTTTTTAAAAAACTGTACTAGTTAAAATTGCTGAACCAGTAACTATACATAGTCTCCATTTAAGTAATAAAAAAATTGGTGTAAAATAACTCACCATTATCTTCTCTCCACATCTTGTACTAGGAGAACCAAAAATGGTACAAACTAATGAACAACAAATTAAATAAATCTTTATAAGATTCTCTTCATGAAGACTGGCAAAATATTTTTAAAATTTCTAGAATAGATTATAACAGTAAATGAAATATACTGGTAACTTGAATAATTTTACCCGATTTCCTTTCAGTTCTGCTATCTTCATATTACATCCTTCCATAGCTAAGAATTATTGTTTCACAATTTTAAAACAAATTATAGTAGTGGTTAAGTATAAAGGAGAAGAAAATAAGGAGGATTGACTGGATAATTATTAATTTCAAAATACCAAACAAGGGCATTACTATAGCAATGAAGCTTCTACCTAGTAACAAAGAAAAGTTACTTTTTATTAAACAGTGTATTGAGCAGACATCTGTTCTGAACTTGTTAAAATATTTTCACCAGGCCTAAATATTTTTTTAAAAAATTACTTGCAATTAATTAAAATATTTATTTTAACAATACATCTAATTAAACATGAGTTCTTATGACCTTAACAATTCTCTAAATCATTAAGAAATCAATGCAATGGTAATATCAATTCCTAGACTAAAAAGTTTATGAACTTAATGGGAAGATCAAAACAAATAATAAGTAGTTAATTATTTATATTAACAAAATAAAAAATATACAATTGTAGCACATGTCTGCCCCAACTTCCATAACTCAACATTTCATGACACTACACCAAATATAATACATTACAATAATGCAGTTTACAAATACAGTTTCAGTTCATCATCCTTTAGCATTTTTTCTCTTCTTTCTTCTGAGTAGGTAGGAGACCAAATCTTGCCTTTATCCTTATTCGCTGGCTGGAGTACTGGTCCTTCGGATTGAAACGAGCAGGATGAGCGCAGCTCGTTGGAGAACCATCTGGCGCAACATCGCTCAAAGTGTAAACCCTCTGGTTGTTTTCATCCAAATAATATTTGAGATACATGGCTCAAGAGAACAACTTAACACCAAACCACGTTTCGAACTGACAAACTGAAGCTACAAGCTCAAGCCAAACAATCATTAACGAATTTCACCAACGAGGTATGTGCCAAAGAATACCATAACACCGAAGTAGGTTTAGAGAACAAAGTAAAGGTGTGCACTGCCTAGTGGTGGTTTACTGAACCACTACAGATACATTGCTTAATTAACTGTTTTTCGGGATCAATGATTTGTTTGTGAATTAAATTTAAAAGCCACTTTTCTTTCACTTAACTGTATAAGAGAAATATTGTAAGAAAAAGTATTGAGGCCAAGCAAAATTTCGAATTCGTGTTTTCGACGTAAATACATGTTTCGAGGTCTACTGAAACCAAATAACCAAGTCTGGCATAATGGTCCCTATTTGTGTTTAGTAAACAGCTAACCTCGAAAACGTACGTTTAATATTAACATAGGGACCATTTAGATTAAAATAGATATTTAAGACGGTTATGTTATGGATGTATGTGCCTGGTATGTTATAGCTACTTGTTCGATAAAATCGATTGTAAGAGAATCTACATTTCTACAGTAATGCCCTTGTTTGGTATTTTGAAATTAATAATTATCTAGTCAAATCTCCTTATTAATAATGAAACATTTTTATAATTTGTTTGAAAATTGTGAAACACTAATTTTTAACCATGGAAGATGGTAACATGAAGTTACCAGAACTGAAAGGAAATCTGGTAAAATTATTGAACTTGCCATCATATTTCATTTTCTTTCATAATCTATTTTAGAAATATTTTAACAATCTTCATGAAAAGAATCTTTTAATAACTGATTTGACAATTAGTTAATTTATTATTTCCATTGAAAATATGTTTTCTATAATTAAGACTTAATTTTTTATTAATTAGTTCTTACTATTTTTCAAATATAATTCTTAGGCTAAACATGTCTTTTACACCTATTTATGTAGTATCTGTAATGTTAGTTGTTTTCTTATTTTCTAATCAATCTGTAATTCCTCCTATTCATTATGGTTGTTTTTTTGTTCTTAGCTCATATGAAGGCTGGAAATTCTGGCCGAAAGGTTAGCACAAGTTTTTACTTTTGTGTTCTTAATTGACTGCAACCCTAGTCATTTTCTCCTCGTGTATATAATCCACGGTCAACTATATACTCATCATAAAAATTAGTTTGTAATTGAAACTCTTTAGAAATAAAAATTAAGTTATTTTCAGTCCCTGATTCTAAGTTTTAAATTGCTTTAATGCTAAAAACAAAACATTATTTTATGATGAAAAAAAATGAAACATTATTTTTTATCTTGCCACAAAAGTTGGATTCTTACCCAGTCCCAGAACCTGGACTGGAAGGTCCTGTTGCCCCAATAGCCATGGGTAGGTTTTTCGACAAACAATTACTTCCTTACCTAAAGTTGTGATGTTTCTATAAAATCAAACTCCAGATATCAATGTGACTCTTAAGTATTTAAAACATTTACACGCTCGAATTAAATATTCAACGAGCCATACTTAAATAACTTCGAGAAGAACTTTGTATAGAACTACAAAAACTTAGTAACGGCTCCCAATTGCGTGCACGATCTAGTTTCGTATATATGAGCCCAATCGGCGCACCGAAGCTAATCAAGTCATAACATTTCTATGGAGACCAGTTTATTACTTATTTCTCTTTTATATATGTTTTTATTTTTTATATTTTGGTTTTATTTTAAAAAATGGAAACGGAAACAACAATAAAAGAGAATGACATTTTTTTAAAGTAATTACTTCTAGTAATCAAAATTAAAGGTACTTCAGAAGATTTTCTAAAAGTTAGGTTAAGCCCTGTTAAACTATTTTTTAACAGGCTAAATACACGTTTTTAGGTCCAATGAGTCCCAATGACAAGGACTCGCAAAATAGTCTCTGTGTGTGAACGGCCAAGCTCAAAGTTGGCAAAAAAAATTACCTATTTAAGGTTGGTATATCTTTGGGGCGTCCCTAGCAATTTTTCAATAAAATTCGAAAAAATCTAATGAATTATCACTATATATATTAAATTGTATACATTTTTTTCAAACTCTTTTGATTAAATTCGGTACATCTAGGTACCATAAGTGGTAGTTCATATCAGCTAGTTGTCATTCTTGTTGAAATAGTTTAACAGGCCGTAAATGCAGAATTTGCGAAAATTCTTGCTCTAAAGTAACTTTTATTTTTATTATCTGTGTTAACGCCATATTTAATAATTAATTTGTGAATAATCTGTAAACAGTATTGAATCCGTAGTGTTTAATTTAGTTACGTTTATTTTTATTTGTATTATTTTCATTAAAATTTGCTTATTCGAAAAGAAAGATATTTATTTATATTTGCGTTATAATTAAGTGTAATAAAAACTATTGCTGAGGGTTGTTAAACCGTTGCTAAGGCGTCGCCTAGCAGCGAACCGGCAACCTTCATTTATAATCAGTTGATGCTAATTAGTGGCCAATATATTCTAACTAGCCCTGTATGCGTTCAGTTGGTATTATTTTTAGATATTTTGAGTGTTTCGCCCAACATTACAGTCCGGAACCAGGCTTTTTTTGGTCATGCCTGCCTTTAATAAGTGCCCTCTTGACTTTTATACAGTTCGACTGTTGATGAGCCAGTACAGACGTGGGCCCACCAACGTTTCAAAAATTGGACTTGGGAACATCTCAGACCTTTCGGAGCGGTTACATGCTTCAGAATCCATCTTGTCTCTGACCTATCGATATCGATGAGCAGAATTTATTTTATATTTATTAATTTTGTAAATTTATTTATTTCAATTTATAATTTATTTTGCTAATTAATATTTTGTTTAAAAGGCCTTTTATTTTTACTTATATTCATTGTCTTGTTGTTCTTTGTTTTCAATTGTTAGATTAACCAAACAAATGTTTATACCCCAGCCAGTTTTTTTTTTTTTTTTAGTTGTATGTGTCCTCTTTTAAAGATTTTCTTCAAAAATACTTTTTCGATTGAGGTGGCTTTAGCAATCTGTAATATTTAACTATTTAGTATTGTTAAGAGTGTTAAAAAATTTAGATACCATTTTTGAAACTGGAAAATCGGAGACTGTCAAGCGTGCCCGATCTCTCCTTTTTCTAATTACAGTTACAAAGTATATGGCTTTTTATATATTTTGTTAACTGTAGGATGTAATTGGTAGGAAAATATTTATATTAGTTATTCACACTTCAACCCTAAAATTCAATTTCTTATAACAACAGAAACATAAAAGTTTATTCTTGAATGTTTCGTCTTGTATAATGCGCCGTCGCAGATTTTTTGTTTTTCTGTTCATATTGATGAACTATTATTATTATTTTTTTTTAATAAAAAAAGAAATATACCAAGTAAAAGAAATTCAATGAAGTACATTCTTTTGCATTAGTATCTGTTGCACGGAGGCGTAATCTTGAAACCTTGAGAATTTAAATGGTCCGTTAGCTTTGCAGAAAGACCAGTTGCACCAAGGATAATGACCCGAAGCAGTTGTAACCTATTTTTATTCAAGCTTAAGAACTTTATAATTTTTATTCAAAATAAAATTTAGACAGCAATTAAAGAATTGGATAACCAATAAAGAAGAAGCCATAAATCAAAAGAAACTTTAGAAAAACTCGATTTTTTGTCTGAATTTTACAGATGAACATTAGCCAAAACAGGCTGGAAAATAACGCTGAAAATGAGAGGCTTTGGTGATTAATTATTTAATCGAAGCTCTTGTCAAAAATTAAAATGAAAATTTTGTTTATTTGAAAAAAAAAATAAACAGTTCTCATTGTTAGCAATAATAAAAAATAGATAAATACAAAACATTAATGAATTTTATGAATAAATAGAGGAGAAAAATAGATATATCTGATTCTAACAGTAAAAGCCGATAAAGCCCGATCATTCCCGATTGCGTTATCTTTGTTAACTGTTGTATGCTTAGCAGGAACAACATCCATGGGCGTAGGCAGTTTTTCGCCAAGGGGGGGGACACAACTCGGCCCATTACATACACACTTGTAAATACATATATGGATAAGTACATATAGGTAAATATAGATATATAATTCCGCATTCCATGATAACCCCCACCATTTTATTGCTACTCCATAAAATTCAATCATTACATTTAAACATTTTATTAGCTATAATCACAATAAATTATTATAAATCGAGCATAAAATTTATTATTGTTGTTATTGTACATAAATGCATAAAAAAAATATATATTGCTGGCAAAAACCACCTATTCTACGATGGTTGCCTTCTTTGATTTATTTTCAACAAACATTCTGAGATTATTAAAATGGCAAACTTAAAATTATAATAGGAAGAATGGAATCTAAAAAAGGTTCTTTTTCATTCGTTCCCCCCATTATTTTTAGAGTTAAATATATGATAAATAATTGCGATCATTGAATGTTACCTTTTTAACCGACGTAGACCCATCTTGTCCCTTCGAAGGTGTGGTTGTGATCTTGTAATCCGTGAGGATTTCAACTCAACAATGTTACCTTCTTAATTATGAGATGTTTCCAGAAAGATATCATCTATAAACTTAGTTCACTATTTTCTTTATTATTTTTTTCCATGCGTCCCAAAAATCTAGGAGCCGAGGCTCGATCCTGCTCCCGCCAGCCTAGGCCCATGATGACTTCTGTATTCATTTTTCCTACCTTGAGAAATCCTTAGAAATGAATGTTTATGACAACAGAAAAATAAAAATTCTTTGTTCATAATATTTTCCTTCCCTTGTCTTAGAAATATTTTTATTATTTTTTTTTTTAAATTACAAAAATACTGATAATTTCAACACGGGCCCACCAATCTACACAAATTTTGGGGACGTCTGTAGTGTGCTAGTAGACGTTTGTAATGTACTAACTGAAAGTTTTGTGAAGCGTGCACCGAAAAAGATTTTTTCTTCGGATTTTGTATCACAGTCACTGATTATATTAGAATGAAACTCACAACTCCTTAATATTTTCCACTAATAATAGTGCGATGACTGTAGTGAAAAAGTAAGAAAACAAAGTTTGAAAATGGTCAACGTTAAAAAGAGGCCGAAACGTCATGAAAGTATATAAAATAGAATTGTTTAAAAAAAAAAAAATTATTCTGATATTATTTTATTTTTTACGATGTTGGTTTAATTCTAAGAATATTTTCTTTCAATCATTCTCATTAATAATCAATAATTCAAAGATGAATTTCCCTAAAAAAAAAAAAAAAGATACACCATAAGAAAGTTGTTCTTTATTAAACACACACACACATACATAGATATATAATTGAGAATCTCCTCCTTTAAAAAAAATTATATAATAGATGTTTGTTTTAAATAAAGCAAACACATACTTATCTACTAATCAAATTAATCAACCACTGATAACCAATATAGGTAATGCGAGCACGTATATGACGGGCTACACCTTAATTCAAAATCATTTTAAAATCCTACTTGAAGATACAACAGAATTTTTAAATTGTGCTCTTCCGTCCAGTCGTGTTTAAAAATTAGATCATATTTTTATCGAAGGGCACTGACGAATGCAACAAGCCGGGGATTCCCAGGCATCCGACACGTTCCTTTCTTCTGTACTCAGCTAATCGGGTTGCAGTCTCTCGTGCACCGTCGGTAAAACATGTTGCAAGATATCATAGCCAAGAAGAGATCAGGCCTGGAGTTGACCGAAGATGAAATTAAGTCATTTATCGAAGCGGTTGTGACCGAAAATCCAGCATATGAAGCACAAATAGGTAATATTTAATAATTAATTTATTTAATATAGTGAAATCTTTCTTAACGGACACCCCTCTATAACAGAAAACTCTCTTAAGCGGAAATTTTACTAAGGTCCCGATCCATGGGTGACCCCGAGGGAGGCAGAAGGGGCAACTGCCCCCTCCCCCTAGGAATGAAAAAAAAATATTAATTTAATGAATTGTAATAACTAATAAAGTACTGCGACAGTTATATATAATGTTCTTAAAATTATCCTTTTACGTGTTGAAATGTAATCTGCTAGACTATGGCCTGCTTCTTCTTGTTTTAATCCTGGTTACGTCCTTGTCCCGACCATGAATTAATACATTAATTAAATAATTCATTCAAAGAATATTAACCTATAGCTCAGGAGTAGTAGGGACTACATAAAATAATACCTATAACAAATAATATTAAAAGCTTAGGGAACTCAAAGGTTCGATGCCGATACCACCAGCCATTCTCTATATACACCTGTCCAATCTCAAACTAGCAAATCAGTCTTGCTGTAGTCCTCTCGCTTACGTTTCGGTCTACCCTCGGACGTTTACCTATCTATAAAAAAACTGGATATCATTTTAAATTTTTAATTCAATAATTAATTACACAAGAAACTAAACAATGTTTTTCTGAATCATTACAGAAAATCTAAACAAAAATAATAAAAAATCAAACGTGGCGTAAGCTGAAACAGAGGTTTAGTTTAAAAAAAAACTCCGGTAGTCCCAGAGATTATCATAGTTTTTGGTTTGCCCCACAAAAATAATTTATTGATTGTTATTTACAACTGTATAAAAATATATATACAACAAATAAATTTGGTGTAAGTGATATAATGACATGATACAAACATGTGGAGAATCTACCCATTGATAGAACTCCAATAATATTTCTAGATGAGAAGATCTCGAGACCATCTTCTTTTTAGACGCCTAGGAGGATTAGGTAATGAAGGAGAAGCCAGGTTAGATACTAGTGGGTTTGGGTGGCTGGGAAGTTTATCATGGAAGGATTATTATCTGGTTATGGCCAAATCGGCAACATATGGATCGTTGATTCCTAATGGATCCCTTGATTTGTGACAAAGTAAGGAACTTTAAGGATTTGGAATGTAAGGATCGGATTCCAGAGGAAGTTTAATCGAGCCCCAAAGCTCAACTCCGTATGTCCAGATAGGCCTTATAATAGTCATGTAGATCAGTCTTTTGTAATGGATTGGCAATTTAGACCGTTTGTCTATTAAATGTTATAATAGTCGAAATCGACGAGCAGTTCCTTGTCTTTTCAGTCTTGAATGAGGATTCCATGTCAGTTGTTTGTCGAGATGTAGTCCTAAGTAACGGATCTGTTCGACAGGAATAAGTAAGGTATTATTACATATTATATTAAAGGATACTTTGGGCAAGAGGTCATTGGTTTACGACGAAGGGCAAATGTGATTTGGTGGGATTTATTGGAATTAATCCTCCAATTTTGGCACCATTCTTCAAGGGTGGTCATGTGGGTATTGCAGGGTTTCCTTGCTCGAGTTAAGTTTACTATATGGCTCGACTTTGACAGGGACATCATTTGGCATATTTTCACACTTTAAAAGTATTTCTGATTGTTTCTCGAAAAATGCTTCGGTTAATACTGTTGTTTCTTTCAATTTCTTAACTCCGTATGTCCACCCACAAAAAGATACACTGGGTTTTTCCAACATCTTTACAATCAGACCTCATTCCTGCGTAAATATTTACATGTAAAAAAAATTTTAATAAAATAAATATCAAACATAAAAAAAATATAGATAAAATGAAAAAAACGGGAATTCCCGTATGTTATCTAAGAACTTAATAATTTATTTTTAGGATAATTTTTTTTTTTAACAAGTGCATTTCAATTTAAAAGAAATATTTATTTTAAACTTTTAATTAAATGATTAATTATTCTAGTAAATTAACAATTCTTTTTTGGAATCATTATCTGAAATTTAAAAAAACATAAAACAGAGTGATCTCTGGCCGCTGCAAAATCGGAAGTAGTCACAGAAATAAACCGTAGATTCACAAATGTGATTTTTGCACTCAAATAATTTTTTTTCAAATTGATTTTAAGTATAATGCTTTTTAATAATTGCATCTGAATTTTAAATAATGACCAAACAATTCTAAAAACTATGTATCATTTTAAAATGTTAACTCAATAATTAATTAATCTATTAAATAAAAAAAGTTTTTTTCGGAATCATTATAGAAAATCTAAAAAAAAAAAACCGTGCCCGTGTAGGCGACATATTTCCGTGACAACGTATACTCTATGCTAATATTACATAAATATAAATTAAAATCAATCCAATGTTATATATTTGAAATAATAAACCAGTTCACATATTGAATTCAGATATTTATTTTTGCTTGGTTATACATTAATTAATATTTATACATATGATATAATATCCATATGTTAAACGAAGTCAATTTCCGTTACGGGACACTTTTTCTAACATGGCATCCCGCAAAATGATTTATAAGACGTTGTCACGTCAAAAAAAATTAAAATAAAATAAATAACTAAATTAAACATGGAGTGATCTTTGTTGCAAAACCTGAAGTAGTCAAAGAAAAAAAAATGGGACTAGCATATGTGATTTCTGAATTCAAATAATTTATTTTAAATTGATTTGAAAATATAATTCCTTTTTAACAAATGCATTTCAATTTTAAATAAGTTACTCATATGATAAATTATTAATTTAAATGATAAACTTTTACGTAATTATTTAGAGAGTTCAACCTTTAAAATAACTCAAGAAATTAATTACCTGATAAAATATACATATCACATTTTTTACATATATTTTTTTATCAATTGTATCTTAAAATATCTTTTATTAATATACCTCTCATATTATCTTCACTGGTTTGGAGTACACATTTTAAATTACATGTGTCTATATATATATATGTTTGACTAGATTGTGATAGAATTTACTTAGGGACTGTATTTGAATAGACAAATTCAGGTAGTGTTTGTTAACTACAATTATTGAACCGAAAAAAAAAAATATTTCGGGCAAAATACATATTTTTATAAGCATATCGACAATATATACTTGGATTCTTCCTTCTTTTATTTTTCTTAAATATAAACTTTCTGTGATGGTTTGGATTCCCTCAACGCCTTTTCACTATCTAGTGAAATAATTTATCACAGTTTTTGGTTTTCCCCCAAAAAGATACACTGGGTTTTTCCAACAACCTCTTTATAAAAAATTAAATACACAACACAAATAAAATTAATTTACAATCTGCTTAAATGTGTTTATCCTTTTTGTCATAATAATATTAGATAAATGAAATTAATTAACTAGTCCATGTTTTATTTTTAACTTTCTAAGTATTTTTGGACTGTTGATGTGAGTTGTGGGTACTTTTGTATTATTTATTATATACGCTCTTATATTTCAGGTAGGCTAACATGACGGGGATCGAACATATGCCAGCTACTACCTTCGATTTAAACTATTTTTATCAGAAAAAGAAGTAAAAAAAACAAAAAAAAAAACATAAATATTGTAACGAGGTTATCCCATTCGGTCGATGAGATCGGTCCGTTCAAGAACGACGTTTTAGTCAGTGTGAAAAAAAGGTTACAAATGGAGTTTTTTGTTATTGAAATAATTGTGGATGTTCTGTGTTGGTTCTTTACCGGCAATACAAAAAAGAAATTGTTTTGGCTCCTTTTTTATCTCTTGGCCCGAAAATCACGTTAAAATATACTCATAGAAATGATATTAGATAACATTTATTAAATTACATTTTCGTTCAAGTATTTTTATAAGATACTTGTTAGTTTAATTAACTAACGATATACTGTTTCTTTGATATACTCGACGATTCGGCCACAAATGCTTTTATACTATCCAATCCAAACTACTCTTACACATGCTTGGACAGGCGCGATTATGCAAATGTGTAGCAGCTCCATAAGGCTATGGAGTCATACAATAATTTTGCAACATTTTATAATTTTATTAATTAATCCATTTATAATCACATTTTTTAGGAGCAATGTTAATGGCAATAGCCATAAGAGGTATGTCATCAAAAGAAACGATGTATTTGACTAAAGCTATGGTTTTAACAGGTAAGATATTTTGAACTTTATACTAAAAAACTACATTTACAAAAAACATTGAGTCTTGATAATTATAAAAAAAAAAAACTTTTGGCCTTTGTTTCGCAAGGTGGAAAAGAGGGCGCAACCAAGCTTAAATGGAACACTGTGGCCGTTGATAAACACAGCACAGGTGGAGTTGGAGACAAAGTATCCATTCCTCTGGTACCAATCCTCGCAGAGTTAGGGCTCACTGTTCCGATGGTACGTTTAACAGATAATTTAACTTGATTAATTGGTTTATCTTCCAATGAAATAAAAAAATAATTTTATCCTTAGACGATTGTCTCCTAGCATTAGGATTAATTGTATGGCAAACATATAGACATTTTCAGTATGCAGATTAAAATTACATTAAAACATTAATGGTAATCAATACATGACTATACACATTGTTCACATTAATGCAGAGGTGTAATTATGTAGTAGGTGAAGGAATAGGTGTTGTTTAAAGAAAGGAATGAATGAGGATTGGTTAAGAGAATTAAAGAAGGAGGTTGCACATATGACGAAGGATTTGCTGAAGGAGGCGGTTCCATAGGAGGGCATATATAAATCAGTCGGTATGGATCTAGTAATTAATGAATGGATGGATAAACGTAGAGTGAGGAGTAAAGGATACAGGTAGATTTTTTTTATTTTAAAGAATTGGAATAGGAAAACACGGAGGAGGTATTGCCTTCGAGAGGTTGGATAGAGCCACTTCAATTCGGGAGGTTGGTAGAGCCACTTCAATTCGGTATACCAGCGGGAGACTTGAGAGCGCCATGGAAACCCAAAGATAATCTTACGAAGCAATTCATGAGTCTCTTCAGTCTCAAATCTAGACCAGCTAAATGTGCAGTTAGCCCTCCGTAGACCAAGGAACCGTAGTCGAATAAGGGGAAAACGAGAGAGCATACTAGGAGCTGACGGGTATTCTGAAGAATGAAATCAAGTAATCTTAGAAATCATAATGAGGTGTAGATAGTTGACCGTAGATTAATGATTGGAGAAGTTTGTCGGGGGGTGCGGTCAGCAAAGAACAACATAAATAAACAAAACCATATTTATTTTATTTTATGCCGACGTTTCGACCTGAGTTTCAGGGCTATGAATGAACACTTCATTGTCTATCATAGTGTTCAATTTATTTATTTATTTATTTTTTCAGTTTTCTAGACACTACTTGCATATCTTATATTATACATATCTTCTTACCTACATGATATTATATTTCATCTGTCACTGTTTTCAATCTACTACCATCCAATTCCACAATTATCAATCAATTAAAAAAATTTTTTT
>NW_027115271.1:609902-623873 GCF_000696795.3 Halyomorpha halys | reverse complement strand
TCTGTCACTGTTTTCAATCTACTACCATCCAATTCCACAATTATCAATCAATTAAAAAAATTTTTTTTATTATTCAATTATCAGTTATCAATTTTTATCATTTATGATTTTATTCAATATTTTGTATTATTCTAAATTTGTTTGTATACTATTCCTTTTCAATTGTATGTTTCTCTAAATGTTGTTGTTATCTCTTTTGTTCTACAGCCCTGATGAAGACCTAAAATTCAGGTCGAAACGTCGCCAAAAAATAAATAAATATGGTTTTGTTTATTTATGTTGTTCTTTGCTGACCGCACAAACTTCTCCAATCATAGAAATCATTTAAGTACGGTTATGGTTTTGTGTGTGATGTGAAATATTATTATTCCATGAGAGGTGTTGGTCGAAGGTTATTTCAAACTTTTTATAGTGGAATAGAAGTGAATCGGTTGGTTAAGGAAAAGTTGTGCATATTAGGGGAGGGAAAAAGAGGTGCTTAGATAGATATAAGAATAGCCTTAATTTTCTTCCAGTATTCCAAATCGTTGTTTGACACACATGCACTCCAATAAATTATATTTCGCCCTTACTATACTAAACCTACTGATACAGTTATCATACTATTGTATTGAAGAATAACCTCTTTTTAATTAGGGAATACAAGGAAACCAATTTTTACCAAATACTACAAGAGCCAATAAGGAGAAAAAAGTTAGCTATTTCAGCTCAATTTTCGATTACTTCGATAAAAAGTATTTTTAATTACTAGATAAAAATAATGAGTTTGTCAAGTATAGTTAAAGGGAATACAAAATGGCGACTGTTTCAAAAAGTTAAAAAAAATATTTTTCATTCGGAGCTCAATTTTATTAAAACTTTCAACACTGCAACGTAATAATAGAGCGTTATTTAAAATTGTTAAAATACATGTCCTAATAGAACTATTTACGTTCAATAGTGCCCGAGATATAACTTTTGGAAAAGCAACATTTCATAAAAACTGCACTGAAAAAATCAGTAGTTATGAATATGAATTTTGTATATGAAATTTTGTCCGAACAATTAGAAATAAATTTATATTAGCAAATATCATGAAAACTACTCCTGCGAAGATAAGTGTCATTAACAACTTTATAGTACGTTGAACGTTAATTTGAACCCTGGTAGACTATCTACTTCTAATGGTTTCTGAGTTTTTTTTTGTTTTTTTTTCATAAATCAAAACTACTATCTTAATAACTATAAATCAACATTTTGTAAATTAATTAAGTCAAATATCAAAATAACTGCCGCTCCTAAGCAGAAAGACTTTATAACCTACTTTATAGTACATTGAACTAGCTTCGATTTGAGTGCTAGAAGACATCTGTACGTCTAATGATTACTGAGATACTGATTTCCTAAAATTAATTTAAAAACTACTGATTTTTCTTTATGAAATGTTCCATTTTAAAAACCTATATTTCGGGAATTACTAAACATAAATTTTAATAATAATATTTTTTTAATCATTTGGAACATCTTCCATTTTTTATTCGTGATCCCAAGAGACGCCAGTGTTTCCCGTTTTTATGCAGAGTTGAAGTGGCTTTATCCTTTCTACCGTCGTAAATATTTCCTGGCTTCCTTCATCTTCCAAGTCATCCAATCCCGCCATCCATCATACACCTCCGAGCTCCTTCAATTCAAATCCTCCATACGTTCCTGCAATACCCGTTCACGGTCTTCAGATTTATACTCAAGGGCCCACCGAACCGCTTCGATAGATCGTTCATTATCCGAGCCTCATCCTTATGGAACTCCATCCCTTCCAACATCCGTCGCTCCAATACCCTCCCTACCTTTATATCCCGCCTGTTCAATCATTTCCTATCCATTCAGACCCCATAAAATGGTAAATTAATATAATTGTAAATGTGTATGTAAACTATTATATCATTCTTAATTATTTTTACATCGTTTTCTTTTCTCTTTTTTATTTACTTATTTATTTATTTTTATTGTTCAACTGATAAAAGTGAGAAAGTAACCTATGATTATTTTTTTATTATGGCTGTTTATATTTCTTTGTATTTTTTGTTTAAGTATTTCTGAGGCTCCTCAGCCCTCACCTATAGATTTCTCTGTATTATTCTAAAGGGACTCGTCCCAGAATAAATAAACTATTATTGTTATTATACTTGGCAGACTCATCAATTTTGACTAATAATTATACATAGTTTTTATTAAATTGATCAAATATTGGGGATGAAATAACTGCCTTTTTTCCACACCGGGTTGTTGTACTATAACTGTATGCATCATCGTAAGCAAACATTTTTCTATTATAAATTAAAACTTGGATGTTACAAATTTCCAATAGAGACTGATTCGTCATTCGTTCAGTATGTTATTACATTAATATTATTATTACAAGCACGTTCTGCGGGAAACAAAGGCAGGGTTTTTATCATTCAGAAGAGCTGTTCTATCTTATGTACTCGACGATCATAGGATGACTGTGGTAAACATAAGAAAATTGCCAATTTAATGATGAAGGATGGGCAGTTGCTGGGCGTATTTCCTCTTTTTTTTTTATAAATAAAATATTAGTACATTGACAATAAAATATTGTACAGAACAACGAATTAGAAACCTTTTTATTGGTGTCATTTATAACAAAAAGAGATTTGGTCAAAATAGGTTGAGCCATTTTTCTATAATCGGACAAACTGCATTTTCGATACCCTGCCATTTTGTTTCAAGATGGTAGATGGCGGACTGATATTTCTAAAAACTTTAAAATTCTATGACAACAGTTAATTAGTTTCATCGAAACTTGTCCAGCCGTTAGTTTCTCGATGAAAGAAGCCAGAAAAGTTTAGCAGACAGATAAGAGAATGAATTAAGTATTTTTTTTTTACCCTTTTATCAATTTTATTATTTTAAACATTATATGCATACTTAATATATACACAATACAAAGTAAATAAATGTCCTTTCTTTGCCTGAAGGGCATTTTAAGGTAGTTTCTGGGATCCGCTGTGTGCAGGGACCTTTCTTCTAGTGATGAATAGGTTGGGTTTAGGCAGAGACTGAACCCATTTCCTCGGTGAGCACGTCGACCAAGGGAACAGTGCCTTGCCACCTCCCAGGTCTTGGTGGAGGGGCACCGGAAGAATGGGTTTGAACAGGCCTTCAGCCCATCAAAGAACTTAACGTGCCGTCGGCCTATGAACTCCGGAACAGAAGGTAACTGGAGTTCTTGGTGGATAGCACTGTTCCTGGCCATCTGCAGTGTGTTGCCTAAGACTATCCGCCGTAAGATGGACTTCTGGTAGCTCTGGAGTTTTTGTAGTGTTGTTTTGAAGAGGTGTCGCAGTAGAGGTGCACCATTGGGCAGCGTAGGACGAATAATAGCCTTATATATTTGCAGCTTCAGTCAGAGAGACAGCTGTACCAGTATTATTACATTTATAAGATAAATAAACAACTAAGTTAAGAGAACAAGTAAACAAAAATTATTTACTTTTTGATTGAGGGCACGTAATGGAATATTTTCTACAGGTTAAAGGAATGAGGGGAAACTTTTTTCATTTTTTACTAGGTGTTAAATGATATAATATATAAGAAAAACGAGAGAGGAAGGGAACTCCAGAGGCAGTATCAATTTGAAACTCCTTTAAGAGTTACAACAAAATAATTTATTCTAAAAATTATAATTTCAAATAGAACTGTGGCGGATCCTAGTTTCGACGGAGGTTCACTCAATCAATCTACAAAGTAATAATAATAAGAACGATAACCCGAAGGTTCGATGCCGATACCACCAATCGTTCTCTACATACATCTGTCCAGTGATGCCTCTCCAAACCCAAATCTATTAAATGAGACTTGTAGAGAAAAGGAAGGACGACCAATTACAAGATGGCAAGGTGACAAGGTTCAAAGAGTTGGAGACTGCTGGGTTACTGTCGCCAGGAATAGGAACCTATGGACTAAAGTAATAAACAATTCGTAAATTATCATGTATAACCACGTGTATCAAATACAGTATAGAATATATTTTATTTAATTATAGGCAAATTATTATTTGATTTTAAATCAATGAAAAACATTTTAATCAATGAAGAAGTGCAAGTTTTGTAAACTGTTTATTGATATGAATGAGATATTACAAATACACGAAACTATTTTTGATAAACTTATAAATTTAAAAGAATCTCCTTTGTATCTCTATATGAGCTCATTATCAATTTCCAGATTTCCGGACGTGGTTTGGGGTTCACTGGAGGCACTTTGGACAAATTAGAGAGCATCAGAGGTTTCCGAGTGGAACTTTCAGAGGAAGAAATGTCTTCAATATTGGAGAAATGTGGCTGTTTCATCGCTTCTACCACCTCTAAAATATGTCCAGCTGATAAAAGGACGTATGCCATCCGCGACATAACATCAACCATAGACAGCATACCGTTGATAGTTGGTAAGTAATAATTTTCAACATATTATTTTAATAGTGTATATCTATAAATATATAAAAAGGTTTTTTAGACATAAAGGACAAAATAAAAACAAATATAAAAAAAACCACATATCAAATAAAAAAATCTTTTTCATTTTAATTTTATTCACTTTTTGATAATTATTACCATTTTTTATAGACTTGGAAAATCATTAAAAAAAATTATTATAGCGACATTTCATGCAGAAAGGTCAAACATTTATAGAAAATTCTTATCGATAAAATATCTTTGATAGAAGTAAATTGAATTTGACATACACAATTTTGATACAGATTACTCTTAACTTTTATTCCAAAAAAAAAAACTCTCCAACCTTGGTGAAACTAAACAATATATAAAAGACAGAATGTATCAACATGGGAATGATATAAAACATATGGAAGAGAACCCCCCCCCCCCCCAAAAAAAACAGCATTGGTTCAACACGTTGTTCAAAACAAGCATAATTTTGATTTTGAAAATGTCAACGTCATTCATAAAGAAAATAATAATTTTAGAAGAAAAATATTAGAATCGATTTACATCTCAGAAAATATAAATTATACAGTAAATTTCAAATCATATTCTAAAGGACTAAACCACCATTATTCTAAAATTTTGAGCAAAATAAATATGAAATTGTTACAACAAAGTTGGTAAACAGATAAATGTTCAAGTCCTTAAATTGTGCAGATGTATATATAGTACATATACACTTAAAAAAGTATGTATAGGTGAATAAATATTTTAAAAAATAAAATAGAGAAGGGGGTATATGAATGATAAAAAAATACATATATAATAAGAATATAGTAATTATGGAATTAAAAAATGTTAAGTTATAAGGAAATGAATTAAAATTGTATTAAATGTAAATTAATTATGAAAAAATATTTTTAATGATAAGATGATAACATGTTGAAGGTAGGGTTCTGTTATAAATGATGAATATAAGTGAAAAAGAGGGGATTATTTGTATAAAAAAGTTTTTAAATTTAAGATATAAAAAGCTATGTAAGTATGTAATTAATTTAAAATTATGAGAGATTGTTGACCCTGGATATCGTACGAGGAGAAGATGGTTGGGGGTGCGGTCAAAGTGAAACACAAATAAGTTGGTGTAACCTATTTAATTGTGCCAAAGTTTCTAGCCTTCTTCAGGGCTGTTAGCTTGAAAATCAAACGCCTAATGTTATTATATGTTATTATTATTATGTATATGATAAGGCGGTTGATTTTCAAGCTAACAGCCCAGAAGAAGGCTGGAAACTCTAGCCGAAACGTTGGCACAATTAAATAGGTTACACCAACTTATTTGTGTTTCACTTTGACCGCACCCCCAACCATCTTCTCCTCGTAATAAATTTAAAAACAAATTTTTTTGAAGTTGTTATGAAGTTATTTTAATATTTAATTTATATTAAAGATGTGACATGGGCAATTAGCCTGCAAATAAGATTTTTAAAAACCAAGACATCAATATTTAAGATATGGCCAAAGATATCAGTATGCAGTTAAGGAAATAATGTAATTAATATAAAAACAAAAAAAATGTATAGGTTGTCTCCTTGAAAATGCCATGAGGGCCGGAACGTTGGAGAGTTTTTTTGAGAATAAAAGTTGAGAGAAATGTGGATCAAAATTGAGTAAGTTAATAATGTAATAAACCACTCTCAAACAATCATATAATAAATCATTAATGAAGTAAATTAATAAGTTTATTAATAAAAATTAATATTCTCTCCATACCCATGTCGAGAAGTCTCTTCCGCCACGAGTCTTCTGCATGATCACTATTCTTCGCGAATTTCGACTAATTGGTCTCATCAGTAAAACTTTGTGTTGTGTCTTCGAGTCATATAAGTTCCTAGAGGTCATCACCGTTGAACTCCATAAAGGGCTTCATGGATGACCTCCACTATACAGACCAGCACACCAAAAGTAATCATGACCGATTATTTTACCAGCACGTGGCAAGGAAGGTCAAGATGGACACATGCTTACTTAAATTGCTGAGGCTGGCCAATATTAACATTCATCAGACTGTTAGTAATTGCAGCTTATCTACATGAAATACTGTAATGAGACTACTGACCGAAAAAATAGAAAAGTTGCGTGATGCAGAGGCATTTAGAAGCCTTTTTAGGTTAGAGCGTCAGCCCTTTTCTGTTGTTCCAGATAAACTTAATGTTTTATCTTCTTTAATGGAATGGACTTTCAAGAGTCAAGTAGCTAAGGGAGTAGTGCACTAGTCTAATTCCTAACTCCCGAATCCGGGTTTAATACGGTCATACTAAACAAGGTTAGCTTCAATTGTGCCATGGGATATTTCCCATATAGAACCCTAAAAAACAGCTAAATATGGACATATCCTGCTTTTTTAGATTAACCCCAATAGTCAACTTATGCTTGAGTACTCCTGGGTAATAATGCTAGTTCAAGAGCCCAAGAGCATAAATAAGTAAATTATTTCATCCCAATTTTTGATTAATTTATTGAAAAGTATGTATAATTACTATTCAAAATTGATAAGCCTACCAAGTATAGTTAGAGGGATAAAAAATTTAACTATTTCAAAACGTCAAAAAAATATAATTTTTCATAATTATTGGAGAAGTTTGTCGGGAGGTGCGGTCAGCAAAGAACAATATAAATAAACAAAACCATATTTATTTATTTTATGCCGACGTTTCGATCTGAATTTCAGGTCTTCATCAGGGGTTATGTCGTAGAAGGTAGGCCTGCAAATAATTTTTCATACTTTGAAACTATCTGCAACACTATAAACTTAATATAAAAGTAAAGTAAATTTTCTAAAATATGAGCTCTAGTACAGCTGTATACATTAAATAGTTCCTTAGATAATGTTTTTTAAAGAGAACTTTATCTCAGGAACTATGAAACATAGAGATGTCTATTAGGACTCAAATTAAAGTTAGTTTAATGTGCTATAAAATAGTTTATTCTAACTAGAAGAAGCAGTTTTCATGACATTTGCCAAAATAAATTGATTACGTAACTTTTTTGTTAGTTTGAACGTTGGAGAGAAAGACAGGGTTCCAATATTGGGGGCATTGACGATGTAAACGTAGGAAGTTATAACATGCTAAACAAAAGTACAGGGTTGTAAGCAGCCTAATTTAAAGTCCATGTTATATCCAGTGGAGCTCCTATCGGATCTTTTGGGCAACTTGTTTTGGAGCCTTGTAACATTTACAGACAAATTCTCCAACAGCTTCATCAGATCATCTTTCTTTCACCTCACTTATTCCTTGTTTCCTCTCCTAGTTTTTTTCATAACTTTATTATTATTTATATCCATTACTTTTTTAGATTTTTAAAACGTCCAAAACAAAACCAACTCAAACCAAACATTGGTAGTTACCAATAACTAGCCTATCAAGACGAAAGAAAACAAAATGGTGTGAAGCTCAGGTGACGTCATTCTACATTTCGCATGCCTATTAACAGGCTCCCAACCATGTTACATTGTTTTAACATCTAGACAGATTGAATTATTCCTCCATTTAACACAACTTTTTCCATATTGGGCCGCCCATAGCTCAGTGGTTAAGACACAGTCTTACCAATTTGATGTCTATTGGCGGTGCCGGTTCGAATCCGGCCTGGGACGTTGACTTTTTTCATTGCGTGGCGGTCCTACAAAATGAAGAACTTTGACCCCCAACTATGGTTAGGTAATATAGGACTCCAATGGGAGTCTTGGCCGAAAAAGGGAAAAAAAAAAAAAAAAAAAAAAAACTTTTTCCATTCATCATTAAAGTAAAGATTATGAATAGCCCTATTATACGAGGGTGGTCTGAAACGTTTTCGACCTAACAAAAGTACAAGACATTTTTTCTGAATTTTTCAACATAGACTCTAACTACACAATTCTCCCAGCGATGCTCCCGTCTCTGTAACTGGTCTAAAAGTACTCGGCAATTTTTCTCTGTAAAATAATTGTTTACGAAGGTGTTCGTCTCTTCATTTGACGAAAATCTCTGTCCTCTGAGCGCAATTTTTTAAAGAGGGAACAAAAAGAAGTCGCTTGTAGCTAGATCTGGTGAGTAAGGCGGATAGTAAAGCAGTTCAAACCGTAATTCGTGGATTTGCGCCATGGCAACCGCTGAGGTGTGAGACGATGCGTTGTTTCCATGAAACAGGATTTTGTTTTTCTGCAAATGTGGCCGTTTTCCCGCAAGTTCTGCCTTCAGCTTGTCAAGTCATGATACGTAGTATGGCTCCTGTAATGGTTTTTATTTTTTTAATATTATCGATAAAAATAACTCCATGACTATCCAAAAACAGTCGCCATCACTTTCCCAGCCGAGAAAACAGTTTTTTATTTTTTTGGAGCATAAATTCCAACAAATCCTATCAAATCACCTTTACCCTTCGTCGTAAACCTACTGACTGCACTACAGTTTCATTTAATGATGTTACTCTTACCCCTGTCGAACACATCCGCTACCTTGGACTACTTTTGGACAAGCGATTAACCTGGAATCCTCACACAAGACTCAAAAGACAGGAAACTGCACGTCGATTTCGACTATTACAGCACTTACTAGACAAACGGTCTAAACTTCCAACACATTACAAAAGACTGATCTACATGACTGTAATAAGGTCAATCTGGACATATGGAGTTGAGCTTTGGGGCTCCACTAAACCTTCGAATTCCTCTCGTATTCAATCCTTACAATCCAAAATCCTTCGTAAAATCCTCAATGTTCCCTATGTAACCGATCTAGCCCGAACCAGAAATCAATCCTTCCATTATAAACTCTCTAACCACTCAAACCCTATAGTTTCTTATCTTGCATCCTCTTCCATTCCTGACATTCCTCCGAGGCGCCTGTAAAGAAGATGGCCACGAGACCAGCTAATGTAAAATGTCATTAGAGTGCTACCAATGGGTAGTTTCTCTACACGCCTGTAACACTCCAATTTAACTTAGATCAGATTTACTAAATGTATGATTAAATGTAAAGTTGTAAATAGCAATAAATAAATATTAAAAAAAAAATTTTTTTTTTGGAACCGGTTCCCCTTTGGAGTACACTGTTTGGACTGTATTTCTGTTTCGGGCATGTAATGGTGTATCCAAGTTTCATCTACAGTAATGAATCGGCGCCAAAACTCGGATTTATAGCGCCTAAACTGCGCCAATAGAGCGTGGGAAATGATCATTCGAACACATTTTTGGTCTAACACGGTACCCAACGTGCAGACAGCTTTTTCAGCCACAAACACACGAGGAACGCTCACAAAAATCTCTCAATAACATAACAGCAAGTATAATTTAGGATTAATGTAAAGATATTTTAACTGTAAAACTGAAGAGGGCAACAAAATTACAAACTAAGCAAACTGTTAGTTAAATATGGTCATTTTAAAGTATGCAGCATTACCAATTGTATATGATAAATAGAGTTTCTTGATAGTATTATGTTCTTTTTACGAATAAACATGCTTCTCTAATATCTCTTATACAGCGGAACATCTAATGCGGGGAGTTCTCGCAAGTGTAGTAATTCATTAGTTTCTACTAACGATAGTGAAAAGTATACGAGCAATCAAAAAATTGAGACTATAATAATATACAAATTTTATAGATGTAATTGTTAATTGTATTCTTAATAATTCTTTTTAGTTGTTAATTATAACGAAAACTAATGTTTCAGCTTCCATACTGTCAAAGAAAATCGCAGCAGGGAGTAATTATTTAATACAAGATATTAAAGTGGGCAAGGCAGCATTTTTTAAAGACGTCGAAAGCGCAGAAGAGCTGGCTAATTGGATGGTATGAACTTAGAATTCGCTTAGTAACTTACTAGAAAATGTAGAAAAAGCTACTGCACTTAATCCATCTTTCCTGGGTCTGGTGGCATACAATTACAAGAGCCCAAGAGGAGAAAAAAGGCAGTTATCTCACCCCAATTTTTGATTACTTAAAACTATGTATAATTAATAGTCAAAATTGTCTGCCAAGTATATGTAGGGGGAATAAAAAATAGCGGCTGTTTCAAAGCGGTAAAAAAAACTAATTTTTCATTTGGAGCTATATATCTTAAAAACTACCAACAACACTATAAAATCTAAGAGAATGTCATTTAAAGAAGAGTAAATATGCTTAAATATGAGCCCTAATAGAGTTATTTACGTTAAATAGTTTTCGAGATATAGCTTTTTAAAAAGCAAAATTCCATAAAAATGTTGTATGGGACGTAATAAAAGATCAGTAGTTAGTGAATTTATTTTGAAAAAATTATATCTCAAAAACCATTTGACGTTCAGATTTCTATTAGCACCGTCTACTGCTCTATCTATGCCAATAGATAACAATACGTCATATCGTTCTTGAGATTTAGACTTCTCAAAATAAATTAACGAACTACTAATCTTTCAGTAGATTTTTAAGAAATTATACTTTTTAAAAAGCTATATCTCGAGAACTATTGGATGTAAATAGCTCTTTTAGGGATAATATTTCAGCAAATTTACTCTTCTTTAAATAATGGTCTCTTAAATTTTTCTAGTGTTGTATGTAGTATTTAAGATATAGAGCTCCAAATGAAAAATTAGTGTTTTGTTAAGGTTTTGAAACAGTCACCATTTTTTATTCCCCCTACCTATACTTGGCAGACTCATCAATTTTGACTAGTACTTACAACTAGTTTTCATTAAAGAAATCAAAAATTGGGGTGAGACTACTGCCTTTTTTTCTTCCCGGCTCTTGTACTATACCTCAGGGTAGTGTTCTAGGTCCTATCCTTCATACAGTTTTTACTGTTGACATCTCAAGCCATCCAAACAATATTCTTACTACGTATGCCAATGAAACATACCTATTATCAGTGAATAATGATCGTTTCATAGTATCTCAAACCCTCCATCGGACATCACAACGCTTGAAGAATGGTGTTAAAACTGGATGATTAAAGTCAAATAAATCCCACCAAATCACATTTACCCTTTCGCCATAAACCCATGACTTACTGCCGCATAGTATTCTTTTAAGAATACCCCATTTATTTCTGTCGAACATATCCGTTGCCTAGGACTACATCTAGAAAAACGACTGACTTGGAATCATCATACGAGACTGAAAAGACAGGAAACTGCTAGTCGATTCCGACTATAACAACACTTACTATAAAAACGGTCTAAACTTCCAAATAATTGCAAAAGACTCATTTATATGTCTATAATAAGGCCTATTTGGACTTAGAGAGTTGAGCTATGGGGCTCCACTAAGCCATAAAATTCCTCTAGTATCCAATCCTTCCAGTAAAATATCTACATGATAATGACACATGTATGTGTCTCACATTGCGACATAAGAAAATAACTAAAAGATTAAAAATATAGAATAAAATGTACAAAATTTAGTATGATAGTCTAAATATGTAATTTATTTCTTCTAAACACTTTTACTTAAACCAGAATAAGGATTGGAAGTCATTTTAGCTAAATATTTCTAATAGTTGGATGATGGTAACTATTGCAGATCTAAATAACTTTTTATTTTGGGTTTAAGTTGCACTTTAACAGTTTAAGTGAGCACAAGGTTACACTAATTACTCAATTTAACGTCAAAATAATTTTATCGTCTTTTCAGATAGCAACATCCAAGGAATTCGATGATTTCAAGATGGCGGTTTCACTTACCAGAATGAACGCACCGATCGGGCGGGCTGTTGGAAACAGTTTAGAAATAGAAGAAAGCATCGAGATACTCAGAGGAGAACATTCACCTCCAGATTTAATGGAGCTCATCCTTAATTTAGGTTTTATATTTTTCTAATAAATGATTTTTATAAATTAAGTGGATAAGTAGGCGTGGCTGATCGGTTTAAGATGCCTGGAATAAGTAATCCAAGTTTAACTCTGTTTTTGCCTGAGCAACACAGATTGGGAACAAGGATTGACAACTCATAAAGGAAAGTTACATTGCTTATTTCACTTTAGAATGTGATACTTGGATTAGTGAGTGGACTGTATGTAATTTAATTGAAATAAAATCAATCTAGTGAACGAATTACACGGTTGTAGAGAGTGCACCAAATAAAGTAAAATACTAGAACCTATTGTATAATTAAGGAGTGAAAGTTCAGATGGGAAGATGAAGCCTCAGTTTGAAGTGTATGAAACACTAGAGAGGCATATGGTATATAAATTAAAGTATTTATATTCCATGTATTAACAATTGGCTGTATTTTTCCAAATATTAAGGAGATAGTCGGGGTGCGGTCAAAACGGTACAAGAAATATTTAATTATTTATTTGCTAAAGTTACGTCCAACTCATAAGGGCTAAAAAAGATACAAAACAACTAAAAATAATTTGACCATGTAGGATAAAAAGTTACAAAAAAGTAAACTAAGATAGGTTTAAAAATAATGTAAATATAACTGAAACGATGATATGTACATTAAAAAAAATTAATAAAAGTTAAGATGTACAATAATAAGTACATATAAAAAAGAAATAGCCTAGACTATTAGATTTAAAATGAACAAGAGATGTAATAACGCTTAAAAATAGAAAAGTAAATATGAGATAAATAAAAACAAAAGTTTTTACAGTCCAAACTACGTGAAATTGAGAAAGTAAGATAAGAATAAATAAAAAATAATAATAAATAAATAAAGAACAAACCAGAACCACCTTTTTGTTGATTTTAAAAATAGCGAGTGAGTGAGCAAAAAAAACGGATGTGGTACAGAGTGATGGGAAGATTACGGGTAAAAACGTAAAAACGGTTTACATATAAGTGAAATAGAAGAAAATGATATTCAAATATAAAAGATATACAAATAATAACTATAATTGTTATATAAAATAGGAACATAAATATAAATTAAATTATAGACTACGTAACAAAAAAAAAATGTCAACTGGTAGAAAATATATATAATACTCATTTATTCAACCCTGGGCGTCCAAAAAAAAATCTCTCGAATCTCTAATGGTTTATGTACGCCATAGCTAACGTTTCTCATGAGTCATGTTGAAGTTGAAAGGGAAAGGGAAAGGCAGTGTGGGCAGAGGAAGGGGCATGCTTCAAACTCACAGTGTGAACATGCAAAGGTGTAAAATTGTATCTTAATTTAGGAATTTTAAATGATTGGATAAAATATTTCTTATATTGGAATTACTGTATTACAGGCAGCCATTTACTTGTCATGGCTGGGAAGTCTCCAAATCTTGAAGAAGCAAGAAACGCGATGCTCTCAACTATAGTAAGTGGAAAAGCTTTGAAGAGGTTTGCCGACATGTGTGTTTGTCAAGGTGTTGCTGCAGAAGACGCTAAAACCCTTTGCTTCGGAAATATGGCTTCTGTTCTTGGCACTGCGAAGTACCAAACTGAAATCAAAGCACATGAAGCAGGTAAATTGAAATCGTACATTACATTATTCTAAAAACTTTATATTAGGAGTATTCATCATCTTTGGTTTAACATGTTAAAGCGTGTTAAATGGAAAAACTCATGTTAAAT
>NW_027115271.1:608829-609257 GCF_000696795.3 Halyomorpha halys | reverse complement strand
TTAAACCAAAGATCATGAATACCCCTATTATACATTGTCGATTCCCAAATCTCTTCGCTTATTCCTGAGAACTCAAAACGCTAATACAGTAAAAACATAAGCACGTACATTGTCATATCTATGAGGAACTAGTATTCATAAATTTATTAGAATGTAAAAACTACAAATTTTACCCAAACTTACGGAAATCTTATTGATGGAGAATATTGCCACTGTGATAAATTACGAAATCGAGTTTTCAATGGAAATACACGTTTTTAGGTCACCTGGTACAACAAGACTACAGTTTACGTTAACGAGTCCTAAACCTATCGACTGCCCGATAATGTCCATTAATAATAGGGGTATTCATGATGTTGTGTTAAATGTTAAATGTTTTACCATGTTAAATGTTATAACTATAAGATTGTGAGCAGCCCTATTTGAAG
>NW_027115271.1:605416-608294 GCF_000696795.3 Halyomorpha halys | reverse complement strand
GCTTTAACATGTTAAACCAAAGATCATGAATACCCCTAATGTTACTCTTATTCCTACCGCTAACTTAGACTACATCTCGAATGTAGCCTTCGACTAGCTTGGCATCCTCACGCAAGACTAAAAGGATAGGAAACTGCACTCGATTCCGATTATCACAGCATCAAAACGGTATGAACTTCCAATTCAATTCAAAATATTGATCTACATTACTATAATAAGACCTAGCTTTCCTCTCGTATCCAATATTCTTCGTAAAATCCTCATTGCTCCTTTGTCACAAATAAAACCATCCATAAAGACCTAAATGTTTCATATGTAACCTTTCTAGCCCGAACCAGATATCAATCCTTCCATTTTAAACTTCCTAACCACCCATACCCATTAGTTTCTAACTACTTGCTTCCTCTTTCATTCCTGAAAATTCCCTGAAAAGAAGATGGCCTCGAGGCTTTCTAAGTAGAAATGTTTTTAGAGTGCTACCAATGGTTGATTTATCTACAAGCCTCTATAATACCATTATAACCTTACATCAAATTCACATGACATTTATGTAAATACAGTTGTAAACGTCATCTAAAAAAAAAAAAAAAAAAAGTTGAGGTATATAGGGACTCACTAAAAAAATGTAAAACCGTTATTTTAATCACTTATGTGAACAAGAATATAAGAGTCATAACTTTTTTAAAGACATAGTTCAAGAGTTGTCATAGGAAAAAAAAATATCTTTTATCAGTTTCATAGTTTAAGTACTTCAGAATTTGAACTACAAGTCAGAGGCACGCCTTTGGAGTCTTCCCAATAAATCCCGCTTTTTTGGCTTCACTCGTCATAGCAGCCTACCCCATATATTATAATCCTTTCTTCTAGGTTATTTCCAATGAAAAGGAATATCTTCAATTAAGAATCCCCATTGAAAATATAATCCTTAAAAAAAAATTAGTGCACAAACATCTAGGGGAGACCCAAAGCTCAACTCCGTATTTCCATATTGGTCTTATTATAGTCATATAGATCAGTCTTTTGTAATGAATTGGAAGTTTAGACTGTTTAAGTAGTAAGTGTTGTAATAGTCGAAATTGACGTGCAGTTTCCTGTCTTAAGTTATTTCAAGTTAGTCGTTTACCAAGAATTCAAGGATACCGTCGGATAGGTTTACGACGAAGGGTAAAAAGGTGATTTATTGGGATTTAATTTCCCAATTTTGACACCATTATTCGAGGGTTGTGTTATGGGTTCAGACAGCTTGAGATGGCAATTAAAGAATTATTAACTGTGAGCAAGTGACTATTTGGAAATTTCAAATAATTTTATTTAATTAAAATTTGCTGTAAGTGATATAATGACATGACACAAACATGTGGAGAATCTACCCATTGATAGAAATCCAATAACATTTCTAGCGGAGATCTCGAGATCATCTTCTTTTTTGATGCCTAGGAAGATTATTAGATGATGAAGGATAGAAAGCCGGGTTAGAAATAAGCGGGTCTGGGTGGTTATAAAGTTTATCCCGGAAGGAGTGGTATCTGATTCTGGCCAAATCGGCAACATACGGAAAATTGAGGTCCTGATAGGACGACAAAATTTGTGACAAAGTAAGGGGCATTAAGGATTTTACAAAGGGTTTGTATTGTAAGAATTGGACACGAAAGAAATTCATGGTTTAATGGAGCCCTAAGACTCAACTCAGTATGCTCAGACAGGTTATATTATAGTGATGTAAATCAATCATATGAAATTCATGAATGAAATGTTGTCCATGCGATACTTAATAAAGTTTAATAATAATAATTTTTTTTTTTTTTTATAGGTTTCGTGCAAGATATTGATGCTTATGATGTAGCTGTTGTATGTTGGGAGCTGGGAGCAGGAAGGAAAATAAAAGAAGATAAAATAGACTTTCATGTTGGATGTAAGATTTTATTAAAACCAGGGGACAGAATCGAAAATGGACAACCATGGGCTATATTACATCACAACACAACATTGTCTCATGATCTCGAGAAGAAATTGATTTCAGCAATTAAAATATCAGCGGAAAAACCGAAATGTGATAATATTATAATTAAAAATATTTTTGATGGTTAAAAATATATATGCATTAATAATAAATATAAACATGTTACATTTTTATGATTAAACAATTATAAATATACCCCTTTCCTATAAGTTTGCTGTTAAGGTATTAGTACAAGAGCCTTATGGAGAAAGATCAGTTATTTCACCCAATTTTGTTATTGCTTTAATGAAAACTACATATAATTAGTTTTCTGCCTAGTATAGTCAGGGGAATACAAAGTGGTGGCTGTTTCAAAATGTTAAAAAAATTTAATTTTTCATTCATCTTTGAAACTACCTGCAACACTAGAAAATCTAATAGGGTATCATTTAAGTAAAGTGAATTTGCTAATTGAGCCCTAATAGAGCTATTTATGTCCAATAGTCTCCGAGATACAGTTCTTTAAAAAGAAAACTGAAAAACAGTAGTTCGTAAATTTATTGTGGGAAATCTTTATCTTTGGAATCATAAGACGTACAGACTTCTTTGGCATTGAAATTGTTGAAGCAACTTCAGCAACTTCCATACAACTGTGACTACACCTCCATGTTAGATAACCTTCCTTTACTGTTTAAATTGCTGCATTCCATGTGTGTCAATCATACCAGATTTTTTTTTGCAAGTTTCGTTTAGTTAACAGTTATTTACTCTTTCCCTCATCACAAATTAAAACCATAAAGTAAATAAATAAAGTAAATATAAATAAAGCGAATGTGCTATAAAGTAATTATGAGAGATAGTTGACCGTGGATGATGAATGAGGAGAAGATGGTTGGGGGTGCGGTCAATGAAAAACACAAATAAGTACGATTAACTTAT
>NW_027115271.1:603253-604971 GCF_000696795.3 Halyomorpha halys | reverse complement strand
TTGTACAAAACTTATAACGCGGGTAAGGAAAATGGATAAAAGTGGAGAAAATAAGGGGAAAGAGTAAAATAAAGAAAGGGGAAAGAAAACAAAAAAGAATAAAAACGAACCTGTTCGCTGGAAGATCGAACGCCTAATGGATACAGCGCTAATGGTGGTCAAACTCAAAATTAAAAAAGCCGTTACAACAATGACTAAGTGTTTTTTTTATAAAGAAAACGTTAAGGGAGGGTGAAAATAAAAAATAAAAAGTAGAAAAATTTTAGAAGAAGAAAGCGTGTGAGAGGGTGATGACAAATGGTGGTGATGTGCTATAAAGTAGTTTATGATGTCTATCTTCGTAAGAGTAGTATTTTTTGTGATATTAGCAAAAATTCCTTGAAGAAACTCCGAGAGAGATTCGATGAGACTCCAAACTTTTGGAAGGAAAGGATCCTGCGGGAGGATTCAATAGAGGAGTGGAATGGACAGAGGGCAGCAAGCCAGAAGGGCGCTACTTTAGGAAACTTCTCTCTAGATTGAAGGCCAAGTGGGGTATTGGTTTTCACAGATCCTTACTGGGCAATAAAGGTTTCGGGGAAAGCATTCGAATGAACATCGAACCCCGGTGCCCCACATGCGAAGTTCCTGAAATACCAGAACTCAACAGTAGTGGATTGTTCCATGGAATTTCCAACATGGAAGGCACGGGGCCGGTGTTAAGAAAGACCGGGATTTTGGCCTTCGCCGAGCCACTGGGAGAAGAGGAAGCTCCTAGATAAGTCTGGACCCTTCTTCAGCCAGTCAAGAGGGCTGAACGAGGCTGGTGAACTGCAGGATGCACCCGGACGAATGCAGAGGATAAAGTACAGCCCCAACGAGCAGGGGGCTGCACCACAGTAAAATTAAAAAATCTTCCCTACAAATCATTAAATGAAACCCCCCAAACACTATTAAATTATTTTATAGTAAGAATATAAAAAATAAATAAGTAAATTGTTGACTTTTGTGAGGAGTGGCATGCCCATACCCAGCGACAACCACATTGCAGCCGCACCCCGTACGCCAGAAATGGCGCATAAGCGGGGAGGGGGAGTATCAGTCAAAGCGTATTCAGTAAGATTAAGGTTGTCTAGACAAGAACTGATTCGACAGGAGGATCAGATGTGATGAACAATTATCTTAACAACCACATATGAACAGTGAGATCCAAGACCATTCACCTTAAATCCACACTTCGTATGGTAATTGCCTGCGATGAAGAGTAGAGTGAAAGTTCTAAAGGGCATGCGTCTCAGATCCTGGGTCACGCTCACAGGTATAGGAGGAGGAGAGACCCAAAGGAGATTTAAAAAATTATATCATCCTTCAAATATCTAAATAGTGTTAGCTCTTATCCATCTTATACACTCGTAAAGTTATAACTCACGGTCTTCTTCAAAGTAGTGAATCCATTTCAGATTAAATATTGATGTTAAATCTTGGCTGAAAAAGTCACTGTATGTATGAGACTAGGTTTGAATTGATGAGAGAATTCTTTTTTTTTTTTATCTAATTATTTTAAGGCACCAACCACGTATCAGTCATAAATAGCCTTAATTTCCGAAATAGCAAAGGCTATACTTGTAATTTAAGACTTTTGGGCTATACCTTTGTACATGGGCAAGTGTATGTATGTATTATACAAAAAAAAAAAAATCATAGGTAATTTTCTCTATAAAAATAATCACATACCTCAG
>NW_027115271.1:586961-603128 GCF_000696795.3 Halyomorpha halys | reverse complement strand
AAATAGTAGAATATACTATTTATTGAGCCAACGTTTCGCCCCACGTTGCAGGGCTTCGTCAGGGCTATTTTGACGGCAGTCAAAACAAAAATGACCTGAACGTTGGGTCAATAAATAGTATATTCTACTATTTGAGTTTTTTTTTACCGCACCCGGACCATATTCCTTTCATAAATGAATTATCTTTGACGTCATAAAAAAAATCCAATAAATACCACTAACATCGAGAAATATCCAGCGAATAAAAATGAATCTGAATATGGATATAGCAGATATATAAAGATTATATTTTAAGAAAATATTACCAGTAATTCCGATATGCATTGTCGATAGTCAAATATCGATATTTTTATTTATTTACTCTGCCAAAGTTTGATATCGACATCAAACAGAAATATTAGAATGTTTTGACTTTGAGAATGTCGATTTTTGAATAGGATAATGTTAATGTCCATAATGTAAAGTTGTTTGTCTTCCTATGAGTGGAAGTTTTTATGGTATTTAACTTAATCAATTTACAAAATGTTGATTTATAATTGTTCAGATAAATTTTGATTTATGAAAAATTAAGTCACAGAATTAGACGGAGAGATTTTTAATAGCACTCAAATTAAAGCCAGTTTAATGTGCTATAATGTAGTTTCTAACGTTTATTTTCGTGGGAGATAATCCAAAATGTTGATTTCTAGCTGTTCGGGAAAAATTATTTATTTATGAAACACTATATCTCAGGAACCATTGGAAATACAGATGTTTGCCAGCAATCAAATTAAAAAGTTTAATGTAGTATACAGTAGTTTATAACGTTTATCCTTATAACGTATATTGCACATGAATATAAATTTATTTCATCAAATATCGCGAAAACTACTACTCTTACGAAGATAAACGTCATAAACTATTTTATAGTATGTACATTAAACGAACTTTAATTTAAGTGCTATTAGATCTCTGTACGTCTCATGGTTCCTGAGATATAAATTCACTAATTACATTTTTTACGAAATATTGAATGTACACAGCTTTGTTAGGGCTCATATTTTAGCAAATTTACTCTTCTTTAAATAATATTCAATAAGGTTTTCTAAGCTGTTGTAAGTAGCTTTAACGATATAAAGCTCTGAATAAAAAATTATTTTTATTAACATTTTGAAACAACCACCAATTTTTATTCCCCCTATCCAAGCTTGGCAGACTCATCAATTTTGACCAGTAATTATAAATTATAATTATATTATAATAATTATAAATTATATTAAAGTAATTAATGTACTAGCACTTCACTAGGTTTTTATATTTCAGAATGTAAGACTCATCTAGACAGTGCATCCATCATCAATAATAATTAAAAAATATCAATAATTTGGAATGATTTTAGAAACAGTTTAAGCACACTGAGAAATTTAATTGTAGTTTTCATCATTATTTGTTTTCTTTTTTGAGGAAAAAACCCTCACTACTTCTTATCTCTTTATTTTATCTTCCGGATACTCATCCACTATATAGTCAGATATAAAAATGGTTACACTAGAAAAAGATCTTATCAACAACCTAAACATTCACTTTTAAATTTATATTATTCAAAATTATATTATACATTGAATGTTGATAACAATCACTACCCAAGTTGAGAAAAGCCAATTAATTTTACATTTTCCTGTAATTTCCTTAATTATTGTATATTTTACATTTTCTCTTTAAGGCATTAAGCCCGACTATCAGCATCAGAGTTTTATTACATATTTTGTATGATATATTAGTGGACTATAAGTAATGTATGTACAAATTAATGAAACTCGGTGTAGTAGTCCGGTGCCTTCCACTAAACATTACCGGACTTATTAAATATATTCAGTCTTGTAACTATGGGGGCCACAATACAGAAGCATGTGTAAACATAAATAAAGTGTATTAACATGTTTGCGAGAGGAATCTTGAGTATTATTCAGATGTGGAAGGAACCCGAATAGTATATTAAATTTAATTTACTATATTAAGGTTAACTGGTAAAAGATATAGGTATTTCGGTAGATTAAATTGTTTTTTAAGAGCTTTTAACTCACCTCACAATTGGTTAAGGATATAGTTATTATCATATTTTTCTTATAATTGTTTTTATATCCTTTATAGTTTTTTCTTCTTTCATTGCACTTAGTGCTTATTTTCTGTTTTTAATTTGAACTATGTCAAAATTTGTTATTTTATAGTTTCGAGGTTATTTCTATATGTTTTTTGTTTTTAATTTTATTTATCTATTCTTGTAACACTAACCCTTCATGGGTTATATATAGTTTGCATATTTAATTTAATGGTTTTAGGATAACAGAATTTCATTATAGCTATGTAATTACTTTTAAGAAGCATTCAATATCGTTCCATTTATTTTTTCTTGTACTTAACAGTATGTAATTCATTTCATTACTGTAATTATTTCATTATTTTTTTTTTTCTCACCTCTTTTTGTTATTTTTTAATTCTTTCTTTTCTAATGGCAGTGGCCAAGAGACCTTTAGTAAAATAAAATTGACAATTGGAGTTCTGGCAGTGGCCAGATGCTCCACCCACGTAGAGTGATTGCGGCTTTAGCGCACTTACTCAACCTCCACTGGCTCATTACCAGTGACGTGGCGAGAGAGCTGCACTGGGATCTCAAAGAGCTCTACTCTACCCATCATGATGGGATAGAATGGGCTCGAGGATCCTTTGGTCGAGATTGTAATTTAAATTGTATATTAAATTGTATATAATTTATTTTACTAAGTTTGATTATATTCATTTCATTTATCTATTTACTTCTTATATAAATATGGTGATTTTATTTATTTTTACATTTATATTTTTATTTGTTTACTTATTTTATTTATTATGTTTTTTTCTGGTATGAAAGTGTAAAATTGTCCCTATTATCCATTGTCCAAATTTGAGGCAGATTGTATATTATCAATAAATAAAAGTTTACGAAAAAAAAATTCTTTCTTTTCTATATACAGTTTATTTTTTTAGTTGTATATCTGTAAATAATTTTCCTTAGAAAGAAAAAATTAAAAGAGCAAATATTTGTTTCTTTTATTCTAAATTATTTAACTACTCCAAGAATAATTGTTGAACAATTTTTTTTTCGCTCGACGAGTGAGCAGATGTTTTTAGTCCATTTAAAAAGTTCGGAAACGGCTGCTCTATATCACTCCTAGATATGGTAGAATCCTATGAAAGGAAAACATTATCGATATAGCTAACAAAATATAATGAGCCACCCGTAGCTCTGTGGTTAAGACACAATTATACCAATTTGATGTCTATTGGCGGTGCTGGTTCGAATCCGGCTGTGGCGTTGACTTTTTTCATCGAGTGGCGGTCCCACAAAATGAAAAACTTTGACCCCCAACCATGGTTAGGCATTATAAGACTCCAATGGGATTCTTGGCCGAAAAAAATATATATAAAAAAACCCATTGGTCAGTGTTTATTAACATTTGAGGGATCTGCTCATAACTAAGCCCTACAACCTTACACGCCGCAATGCTATAACTTGAATTATATTTGCCGGGCGTAGGTCCCTTAATTCAGCATTGTGTAATCTTCTAAATTCTCCCATTAATTCATCCTTTATCGGTCTGAATATTTTGTGCAATACTTTATTTTTGAAAACCCTAAGATGCTGTTATCCCTTAGTGTAAGAGGTCACATCTCACATCCATAAAGAACAGTGGGGAGGATAATAGTTTTGTAAATTCTAATTTTTAAGTTTTTCGATAGAAGGCGCGAGCTAAGCAGTTTTGAAATATATTGAATCTAAATGTGTTTATTTACTACTTCTCGAGAGATGCCAATACACTGGCAGCCCAGGGGTAATTGAGCTGTTAAGAATGCAAAGGTCGGAGAGGTGTGTCCTGTAAGAAATTAATTTACTGCAGATCATTATATACTTTTGTTTTTGTTTATTTAATAAAATAATATTTTCACAATTATGATAACATTGACATTGTTTATACATTAAAGTATCGAACCATTTACAATTCAATCAATAAATTAACATAATTCAGTGGATTAAAAATAAGAGTAGTGCTGTCGGGAAGCGATGAAGGTGTTGGACATAAGCATAGTCAAATAAAAATGTAAATATAAAATAATGTCAAATAAGGAAAACAACAGAAATAGTGTCTTTTATTTACAACTTCCAGATATAGACCTGGTTCTATTACTCCTCCCACCCATCTCTAAAAAGAATAATCATCAGATGTGTTAATATTTTATTATTATTATTATTATATCAGAGGATTTGGATATTATTAATATTTGAATCTGATTATTTCTTGATGCATCTATTATAGTATTATTAAATTGATCCACTAGCTATTTTATGTATATTTTTCCAAGTAATTTTTTTCTTCTGGTATATTGAATCCAAGAGCAGTTAGAATTTTGTATTACATTTTGTCAGTACTCTCTGTAACTACGATAAAACGATTAGCTATAAGAGATTGTAGAGGAGTAGAGAGGAAGTTATTATCTTCCAATAATTTTAAAACCCAAAAATTTGACATTTGAGAACCTACATGAACCAGCGAAAATTGTAGTAAACATTAAAATCGGATAGTTGCTAAAATTTAAAACCATTAACAATACCTTTGAAGTTAAGAAATTGAGATTTTTTTAATATAATGTTGTGTTTGTATAGGAACAAAAACTATTGTTTTTTTAATGAACTATTGCAGTTTGAACAATTAATTAACACTATCTCTTCTCGACAATCAATTTTCTTTATAACACACACTGTTAATATATATAAAAAATATTCATATTCTAATAAATAGTTATTTTGAAATAACTACCCATTTTTACAGATAAGCAGTCATGGAATGCAAAGTACCAAGGGATAATACATTCTGTAATAGAAGTCACATTAAAACAAGTGACAAAAAGATAGATAATAGAAAAAATAAAGACCACCTATACAAAATAATATGAATAATTTTTAAAGAAGCCAGTTAAATTACTAGAAACCTTAATTATTGTTTTTTGAAAGACAGTCTTGAATACTTTATCAATACGAAATATAACTTTTCAAAAATAATGATAAAATCTAATATATAATGCTATCTAAGATATAATATTATATCTAATATATAATGCTATCTAAGACATAATATTATATCTAAGATATAATGATAAAATCTGGCACAAACATAATAAAGTGGTTCTTGGATTTTTCATGACAAATAAAAAGATTTAACAATAAACTATTTATAGCAGGTGTTATTTAATCAAGTACATACTCACAAAATAATCCCTGAAATTTATGATGATTCACATTAGAGGAACGGAATGCAGCAAAAAACATTGTTTGTTTAATGATCAGCAAAATCGGTAATGGGTTTTTCCATCTCAACAACATTTATTAGTATATTTGTTTTTCATGAACTACCAGAAATAGGGAAATGTGTTTTGATTATTTGTTCCTAGTTTTTATTGTTTTTAAAAATATTTTTGAGAGAGAACAAAGAATAAGAAGTACCACCATTGGATGGTTCCTTCCCAAGATTAGCAAGAGTGCGAAACTTTCATCATATTTACTTATTGTATTTTTTGTACAGTTGTAAATTTCAATAAATAATAAAAAATAAATGTATTTTTATATCAAAAGAAAATTTGAGTCTTTAGACCATCATCTATTTTAATTTTTATTAGTGAATTCTCTGATAATTGAAGAGCTAAGAGGAAGAAAAGTTTTTGAAAACCAAAAATAAAATGCATGAAAGAATATTTTAAATAATTCTTTCTACACAATACCTTGTTTAATTTTTCTAAACATTAAATTATGGCAGTTTTCAGAAATTAAAAATTTAGTTTTCCAGATTAAAAAAATATGAAAACAATTATTTTCTAAAATTTAAATTTTTCTTATATGAAATGTTCTTCCACATAGCTCTTCCATTGCAAGTATTAAAGTTAGAGTAGTACAAGTTATAATTTCAACAATTTAAGTCCAAAAATATTATCTATAAGAACCAAATTGACGAAAGAGAAAGTGAAATGTGTCTACATCAAATTTATTAATAAAATTAAGTTGACTTAAAGTTTTAATCAAGCTCAAAATAATTCCACACCAACAATATCTTAACCCCTTAATTAAATTGAAGCTAAAATAAGTTATTAGCAAGAAATTAACAGTTACACTATTTGAAACAAGAATAGTAGCTACATACAGTGCAACCCCCCCCCAAAAAAAAGGCAGTTATCTCAAGCCAGTTTTTGATTAATTTAATGAAAACTACGTATAATTACAAGTCAGAGTTGATGAGTCAGCCAGGTATAGGTAGGGGGAATAAAAAATGGCGGCTGTTTCAAATCCTTAAAAAACTTTAATTTTTCGTTCGGAGCTCTATATCTTAAAAACTACCAACAATACTAGAAAATCTAAAAGAATTTTATTTAAAGAAGAGTAAATTTTCTAAAATATGAGCCTTAATAGAGCTATTTACGTCCAATAGTTCCCGAGATATAGCCTTTTAAAAAGCAACATTTCATAAAAATGTACTGAAATATCAGTGGTTAGTTAATTTATTTTGAGAAATCTATATCTCAGGTACTATGTGACGTACAGATGTCTATTAGTAATCAAATTAAAGCTAGTTTAATTTACTATAAAGTACTTAAAGACCTTTACCTTCGTAGGAATAATAGTTTTCATGATATTTGCTAAAATAAATTGATTTATAGTGGTTCGGACAATAAGTTTGATTTATGAAAACCTTTATTTCAGAAACCATAGGACGTAAGATGTCCATCAGCACTTAAATTGAAGCGAGTTAAATTTACTATAAATAGTTAATAATGTTTATCTTTGTAGGAGTAGTCGTTTTTAATGATATTTGACAAAATAAACTCACAAAATGTTAATTTATAGTTGTTCCTATAAAATGCTGGATTTTTGAAAAAATATACCTCTAGATCCATAAGACGTACATATGTCTGCTAGCACTCAAAATAAAGGAAATTTAACTTACTATAAAGTAATTTATTACACTTATCTCCGTAGGGGTAGTATTTTTTATGATATTCACATATGAATTTGGCAAATGAAAATTTGTCAGAAGAACTATAAATCAATTTATTTTAGCAAATTCATGAAACCTACTACTACGAAAATAAAAGTAATAGACGACTTTATAGTTCGTTAAACTAGCTTTAATTTGAGTGCTAATAGACATCTGTACGTCAAATGGGTTTTGAGATATAGATTTTTCAAAATAAATTCACTAACCACTGATCTTTCAGTACGTTCCATACAATATTTTTATAAAATTTTGCCTTTTAAAAAGCTATATCTCGAGAACTATTAAACATGAGTAGCTCTATTAGGGCTTACATTTTAGCCTATTTACTCTACTTTAAATGATGATTTCGTAGATTGTCTATTGTTGTTAGTAATTGTAAAGATATAGAGCTCCGAATAAAAACTTAATTATTTTATTATTCTGCTTTCGCAGGACATCTAAGTAGGACTGGCTCTCCGGTATTTTACTATGACTGCATCAGGCCCGGGTGGCTTAGGGCGAGGTTTCTTCCTCGATCTTTTTTGCACTTCTTCCCATAGCTACTCCTGTTGTTTCCCCCATTGAATTGCATTAGATTTCTGAGGGCGATCTGCATTATACTGCACCACTGGTGCATTGGGTTGTGTGTGTTTTTTTTCAACACCCCTACAAAATTTTAATGATGTGTTTATAAACAATGTACTTTCTCCTTTTACTGTAGAACATCTACATTCTAAGGAGTATTTTGGAGTATATTATTTTTGTTGCCAGTATTAATAGAAGTGTATAATGTGTTGGGGCACACATTATTTCTGAATTTAAAAAACTTAAATCTAATAAAAACGTAATCCTAATACTACGTGGCCTTACGTAGAGTGTTCCCAACGCACCGGAGGAGGGGTAGGTGTTAAGGTAATGAATAACGGATTTGTATAGTACTGAAGTGAATCGAAAAATTTGATGTGTAGTCGCTTGATGACTCCGGTACAGTGGGCAACTAGAACAATTAATGCAGCTCCGGTGGCTTCTTCCTCCTCCACGATGTTGTGCGTACGATTTTCCTCAACATCGAATCCTGAAAAGTTTGAAGAAGGCGCTGGGTTCCATCTGATATGTGGGTAAACAATGGTGCCCCATTTAGTAGTGCTGATCTCAGAATACTTTTGTATATCTACAGCTTCAATCTCAATGAGAGAGCCGGAGAAGTGAGGAGGTGGTTGAGACGATATGACTTTCGTCTTACTAATATAAATGGGCAGAGAGCTTAAGATGACGGTCTAGCTTTACGCCCAAATATACGATAGAGTTGGAAGGTGAGCTCACCGTATTATTCACATGGAGAGTCTTCGGCAGTCTTGATCTCTTGTGCACGAACACAACACAATCCGTTTTGGCTGCGATGACTGAGATGTTCAAGTAGCCCAGCTTTTGAACAATCTCAGAGCATAGTACTTCAGCCTGATGTAGAGCTGTCTCGGCGTTCATACTGCGGCTGTAGAAGGCAATATCGTCAGCGTAAGCGGCGACCGTTGCCTTCTTGTAGTTCTTGCCAATGTGTGGTTTTCTTCTTGTTCTTTCTTTTATAGTCCGAAAGTGAGCCGAATTAAAGAAGGTGTGGTTACTGTTCCCTCTGATTTAACAGCATTCTTCGTAGGTGGACGTACCTCCTTCGTTTGGGTGTTGCCGCCTGCAGTTTCGACAGGGATGGTAGCTGTCTCCAACTTTTCAAAGTATAGTTGGATATCTTACCATGTAAATTATTCTTGGTGCGAATGAAGGAAAGAAGCAGCTTAATTTTGCTCCCAAGAGTTTGCATTACCTCTGCTGAATCAATGAGATATTAAGTGTTTTAATATCAGATAGGTCTTATCCTCATTGGAATTCTCGAGGTGGACTATTTTCTTGACTATTATGCTTTTCCAGAAGGCTTCGACGATGTGTTCACATATATAAGCTAAGGTAGTTGACAAGGAAGATGACTGGATAGGAAGAGACTAACGAGAAATACCCGTTATATCTCGAAGCATGGTAACCTCGTCCTACTGGGTACTATACCGATAAACACGAGGGAGGAATAGCCGCCAGATCCTGCAGGAAGATGCCTTCGTCCTGCCGGGTACTATTCTTACAAAGCCCGGAGAGAGCTAGCCGCCGGAGTTTATGATGGGATAACAGATAGAGAAGAGAGACACCTTAAGGGCGATCAAAACCAATCAATCCAAAATCTCAACCATTCAATAATCAGAATTGGCTATAAACCGAAACTCTCAAGTTGAGGTTGTAGATCAGTGACGTTCGATGAGTTGTAATTACTTAGGGTTTCTTATTCGTACCCTCACAATAATTGATAATTATTGAGCAAAATAAAAGTCGAACAGATCCGCTACCTTGGACTACATTTGGACAAGCGATTAACCTGGAATCCTCACACCAGACTGAAAAGACAGGAAACTGCACGTCGATTTCGACTATTACAGCACTTACTAGACAAACGGTCTAAACTTCCAACACATTACAAAAGACTGATCTACATGACAATAATAAGGCCCATCTGGACATACGCAGTTGAGCTTTGGGGCTCCACTAAACCTTCGAATTCCTCTCGTATCCAATCCTTACAATCCAAAATCCTTCGTAAAATCCTCAATGCTCCTTATTTTGTTACTGACAAAACCATCCATGAAGACCTAAATGTTCCTTATGTAACCGGTCTAGCTCGAACCCGATATCATTCCTTCCATTATAAACACCTTAACCACCCAAACCCACTAGTTTCTAACCTTGCTTCCTCTTCCATTCCTGGCAATCTTCCGAGGCGCCTGAAAAGAAGGCTCGTGACCTTATATTGTAAAATGTTTTTAGAGTTCTACTACTGGGTAGTTTCTCTACATGCTGTATCATATCATTATCATTATGTCATTATTATCAAATTTACTTGTTGTATTTTTTATACAGTTGTGAATATCAATAAATAAATAAATTTAAAAAAAAATTAAACTTGGTGAATAATGAGAAATAGGTAGAAACCCCAGCTCATGTATTGGGAAAATGTCCAAACAACATGCTCCTTGTCACCCGCGTAATAATATAAAGAAGTGAATACCCAAACTGATGGAGAGGATAGAAATATAAATGTTATCAGGAAGAGTATTGGGTGGATACAGAGGGCTCTGGAAAGTTTGTAGACATTCTTGCGTTTAGTCCGACTGAAAAGCAAGCACTAATAGTGGATCAGATTGTCAAGACACAGCCAGAGAAAGAGGACATTTATACAAAATTTATTCCTTCATTACAAGAAAAATACACAGATGAATTTGGCGAAAGAGACTTTCAGTGAAAGGGTTTTGGTTTGGAAGTAGAGGAACCATCCGTCATGCAATCAGTAATTTTTAGAGGGGCTGGGTGTTGAGAGGGACCAGTTTCAAAGCATGGCAGAAACCATTAATCTGGACTCATTGGGAATCCTACACTATCATTTATATTAAACCTTAGGTGCGTATTGTCAACTCTGTGAGTCGAAGAGGGGGGAGGAACGTATTAGACTAGTCCCTGTTGCTCTCTTATCACTTTTAATATTGTCGATAGCCTAACTGATCAGTGCACTACGTATTAGCAATTCAACACAGTTGAGTAGCCGCTCGCAATTTGTTTCGACCCCCCCCCCCTTTTAATACCAGTAAGGTATTATACCTATTGGAGTAATCTAATCCTGCCTATACAACTCCTTTTTCGGCCCGCACTGTATATAGCATTAGTATTAAATTCAATTACATTAATTTTTAATAGTATTACTTTCGTTAAAATTTTCTGTTATTTGAAAAGAAACTATGTATTTTATATTTGTATAATAATAATTAAGTAGAGAAACCGTTACTTAGGATCTAGCAACCGGCCGACGGTGTTTATTTTGCAATCAGTTGTTGCTAATTAGCCGTCTAACTAGACGACTAATTAGCAAGTAAATAAATTTAAGTTTTACTAATCTAGTTATCAAGTCAGTCGGATTTTTAAAAAGTTATGACTTTTTATCATACATTTTAATGCTTTTTGGGATAATTAAGACTATTAGTATATTAAGATGTTATGGATTTTCCATTATTTAATCACAACCCTGGAATATCATTTTTTAAAAATTGACGTACCGTATAAACTAATAATTTCTATGGCGGCCTTTTTATAAAAATAGATCACTAAAAAGTTAAGAAACAAAATGCAATCGATGGTAGAAAATGTAGCACTCCTAAAGTTCAAATCGACTCCATGTTCCCTCCCTTAAGGTTGCTGCTTTTCTTGTATAGTGGCATCTAACAATACAGTTTTTTTTTTACTTTGTGTTCGAGGTATTCGATAGATTGTACCTTAGACTGGAACTAATTTCAACAACTCTAATAGCTTTAGGAAAGTCTTTAGACGACCTCAGTGAAGAAGATAACCGCAGTCCATGATACTATCTTACAAAATGTAAGATGTGTCACTATCCAAGAAAAGCGTCGACATTACAAAAAACCTTGGACACACCCTGATTTAGACGAATAAAAGTTTAATTTGTTTGTTGTACGGTTTAAATCGAAAGAAAAATGACAACTAGTTGGTAATACTCAAACAATATTTTTATCAAAAAAAGTTAAAATCTTCACATTTCCTTATTCTTATTTCAAGTTTTCCTTATTTTTTGTTTTTCTAGAAAGTAGATATATGATACGTATCAAAACCAAACAGAAAGACGCAATTGTATTTTTTATTTCACTACGACTATTATCATCTGAGTTTTTAAGACAAAAATTAATCATTTTTCGTAAATATTTTTGTCAAAAAAAAAGTTAAATAGTAAATCCTGACATTTCCTTATTCTTATTTCAAGTTTTCCTTATTGTTGTGGTTTCTAAGAGAGTAGACATATGAAACGTATCAAAGCACAAAGACGCAATTGTATTTTTTATTTCACCACGATTTTTATCATTATAATTTATAAGACAGAAATTAATCATTTTTCATAAATAAATGAATACAAAATTCGTAAAATAATAAATATATGCAATAAAATAAACCATCGTATATACGTTGATATTATGTGGTTAATATTTATATCGAAACCCAACTCTGTGAGCGATACTAATGCCATCTCTTGTTACCGCACTCGAACTACTTGTGATTATGACACATCTTTGACCCTCATGTTTTTTAAAAAGGAAAAAACAAATTAATGATGAGAATAATATGCAAAAGGATTCGATTTGTTTTGTTTCTTTTAAAAAATATATACTTCCTTTTCAAATATAATTTCAGGCCTTGATATTAAAACCTAAAAACAATTATATAACTTTTTAGGTCATTATACATCTATCACTTTCTACATGAAATTGTGAAAGTAAATAATTATATGCTAAACAGATTTACTAAGTACAGTTATATTCCATCACATTTTTCCATATTAGTATACAGGTGCTTAGCTAAAGGTTTTTTCTTAATTTTTTTCAGGTATATTTTCCAAATTAATTGACCTTTCTGATTTAACATAACATGGTAAAATAATTATCTAATGTCTTAAATCAATTTACACAGTTACTAAAATTTCATGTTTTTTTTTATATATATAATTCACTATAATTATTAAATAATCTTTAGTCAAAAAATCCCATCCAACCACCTGTTGAATTTCACATATTTATTTGCTATAATATGAAAAACATTTATCAGTTGCTGAGTATAAGGTAGCCTAACCTAAGAGTTGTAGTCCCATAATTAATGAATGAAATAATAATTGTTATGACTGAATTTATCTAATTTATAGAAATAATTAACTAAAAAAATTAATTTAAATTAACTAATTTAAAATTATCAATTGAGAAATTATAAATGAAAATTTTGTTTTTCAAATACATTGAAAATACATTGAAAGCTTCATATTTTAATGTTCCAGATAAAAAGTGCTTGGTAGTGGGGGATACCATCAAGGTTACTAACTGTAGATATTAATTCTCAGTGACAGAGAACTAGGAAATGGGTTATGTAGTTTGTTTATTTCAATCCAATCTTTAAAAAAAAAAGATTTATACAAATTAGAATAAGAAGTAATAATGTATTCATTGTTTCTGATGTGTTGTTTCGTGACTTTTGGAAGTGTATCAAGCAGTGATCTTCTCTTAAAAACATACAACAAATGTGATTGTTTCAATTATGTAAGTTTTTTGTGACAAATTTCACATGTGCTACATTGGTTAGTTATTTTGAAATTAATCTATTGATTTTATTTCATAGGATCAATGCTCCATCCCTCATAAGCCAACCTGTTCTGTTGAAGATGAAAATTATGAGGGTAACAATTAATTCTAAAATAAATAATAAGAATGAATAAATTAAATACAGAAAATTTAAATTTAACTGTCAAATTTTAGATCTCTACCAGGAAAATTCTGCATCTTCAAAATCACCTGAATTGTGCGGAATGGGGTTTCTTTTTAAAAAAGAGTCAGAAAATATTAAATCAAAAAATGGAACCCTCAAAATGTCAGTAATCCTAGCACTTCCGATGTATGAAAATAAGTTTGAAGTTGAACTCAGATATCAAAACCAGTGCTTGGGTATAGGAAAAAACAGTTTGTTCAAAATGTTGGACTTGAAACACTCCAGCAAGTATATTTCTGTTCCAGGAAGTTCTTTAGATTCATGCAATGAAGTAAGTACTTGAACATAACTAGAATTCATGCTTTAATAAGTGCTTAAATCTAAATATGAAAGTGTGAGGTTATTTTATAAGTTGAATCATTTATCTGATCATCTCGCTTTTTAACAATTTAAATTCTTTTCCTCATTATTATAACTTTAAACCCTTATTTATTATTCATGCCTTGATGTTAAAGTAAAATATTTTATTGTTACATAATATTTATTTATTTTTTTGAAGTAGAAGGTATCATAAGCTATATTCTAATATATGCCATGCATATAATTATCAATAACCTTCTTAAGACTATGTATATGTTTTTTTCAATTTAATTAGTAAACAGTCTAATCATAGGTATTGAACCAAATATATAAACAATTATAAAAATTAAAATATACAATATAATAACAGCCAATTAAATAAGATGAATTCTGAAATTCAATTTCATTGTTTGTTAATTTAAAAGTTAAAATACATTTTTCATTAAATGATTAATTTTATTCTTTAAAAGTCACCACATATTTTTTTTTTCTGTAAATATTGTACTTGAAGTGTTAAATGAGACTTTCTGTCGTAAAAGATAGCACCTAACAAAATGAAAACTTGTGAGAAATAGTTTGTTAAGTCTTGAGGGAAATATTTGATACTTAGCTCGAACGGAAATCACAAAATTATATTACTCAATTATTTTATGAGTGAATAACTGTAATGAAAAATAAAACTTTTACTAGCTGCTACTTACAACTTTTTTTTGTGGATATAACTAATAATAGAGGAGGGGTGCATGTAGATATCATGTTTTTCACGAAATAGGAGTTTCTGTTACCTTTTTATGACTCGTATACCATGTTATACGATATTTGAAGCATTATATGGAGAACAAGGTATCGGACTTTATTAAATAGTTTGTTATGTCTTGAGGGGAATATCTGGTACTTAGCTCCAACAAAAATCACAAAATTATATTTCTTTGTGGATATAACTAATAATAGAGGAGGGGTGCATGTAGATATCATGTTTTTCACGAAATAGGAGTTTCTGTTACCTTTTTATGGCTCGTATACCATGTTATACGATATTTGAAGCATTATATGGAAAACAAGGAATCTGACTTTAATAATAATAATAATAATAATAAATAATGTTTTCGCTTTCTTAAGACTCGTTAGTATTGTTTAAATAAAATAAATTGTATCCAAATAGTGCTAAATTAACCTGTAATTAAAAGTTCCAAAAATTAATGGAAAAGTGACATAATAGGGTAATTTGAATGAAATAAACGGCCTGGGAAGAATAGCCTACAAACATTTTGTAAATTATTGAATGTGAACGATAAATTAATATTTAAGATTGTCCAAGAGGAGGGCCAGCTTGGCCGAAATGTTGGACTTTAAAGAAATAAAGAGTGTTTTGAGACTTAACTTGGATACAATTTATTTTACTAAAACAAGATATCTAACATTTAGTATGATTTGATCTTTTTGTTATCATTGAAAAGTGTCGATAGCTATATGTACTGTCAACTATTAAGTAAGAACTAGTGCGACAATGCTTCCACAACAGAAGTTACTGTCATGACAGACAGTATATTCTGCTAAATATAACGAAACATTTGTAAGTTGATTTCAAATTCCAGTTATCTTAAACTTGACTCATAGTTAAAGAAATAAAAGTTAAAAATCAATTATTGTTAAGAAGGTTAAGTGAAAAGGAGGAAGTAAAACGTGATATCTGCTTCATATAATATGTTAAGTTTTACTTAAAAACAAGACAAGAAGTACAGACATTTTTTAAATCTTTTTTTAGGAGTTACTTGGATCCAATTTGCTTGCACTTATACACGAAACCATATTCCAGGTATTCATCATTGCTATCACCACAAGAGCTCTAGTTAAAATTATTATAATTATTATATTTAAATACAGGCATCTTTCTCAGTTACCATGTTTTACCTCCAACCAGCTATCACTTACCATAACTTAATATCAATATTATCATTAAAAAAGAAATTCCCAACAAATTATTTTAAAAACCTTTTAAATCAGCTTTAAGGAATCAGATATTACCAAAAACGTGAATTCCCAAAAAATTTCAGATACCATGTTTTAAGACTGAATGCCTCATACTTAAGTTATTAAATAAAATATTTCCAAGAATATTTGGACTGGAGAAAGGATCTAGAAAAATGTCAGAGTGCACAACATGGAATACTTTATATACAATATGTATACTAATGTATTTTGAAGTTGTAGTAACCTTCAGCGGGATACTTAAAAGAAAAATTCTAATAAATTTAATTTATTTTACTTCTGTATTGTAATTTGTACTTGAATTATTTAGGAAAGTCTAATGTAGTGATTCCCAAAGTAAGCATCACTGCCCCCTGGTACTTACACCTTTCTTAGCTATGTTTTATGTGTTTTATGCAAAAGGCAGAAGCATTAATATATATATATATATATATAT
>NW_027115271.1:586048-586881 GCF_000696795.3 Halyomorpha halys | reverse complement strand
AAACATTAAACGAATTACAGTATATAGGTTAAAATTACAATTTATTTTGGTAATTAATATGATGGCTACATAAATTGTTCAATCAAACCACACACATTTCCTTATTACTATTCTAAGTTTTAATGGTTGTAACTATCTTTTATAATAAATAATTAATCTAAATAACAACCAATATACAATAAAGTTGGACCATATTAAAAATGATAATCCTTTAGAAGTTGAAATGATTATTGGTGGTTTCTGTTATTGTGTTGATATCCAATATCACTAGTTTTTCAAAAAATTCTGACTAAGTGGTTAAAAATTATTTTTCTAAAACTTATAAAAAAAAAATTGGTTTTAAATAACTTGAAAACTATACATTTCCTGGAAGATTATAGCTATTTGAAAGATAATTTTACTCTCTACAAAACAAAACTAACATATATTTCTAGAGATACAGCAAATAATTCCATGGATATTTAAAATATTTTGTTCCATGGAAACTCTCTATCTCTCCTTATAAAAAGAAACCTGCCAGTGTATCAGTGACCACCCATTTTACTCACTTTGACGATTGTATCTCAAAAACAATAAATATAAAACTTTGAATTATTAATCATTATTATTTCATCTGTGGCTGAGGGTATAACATATTTTATAATTATTTGTTTTCTTTTCAAGGAAAAAGGAACAAAATTACTACTTCTTATCTCTTATATTTTATCTTCTGGGCAACGTATCCATTATCTAGCCCATCTTCAGTACCCTGTCTCACATCCTCATTTTAATAAGGAATTTGTCCTGACTTCTAAAAATTTCTTTAGATATTCATTCATATCTTTATTACTATA
>NW_027115271.1:551813-585998 GCF_000696795.3 Halyomorpha halys | reverse complement strand
GACTTCCTTTTAAATGTCACTCTGCTGCTAATGGGAACGTCAAACATGCAGGATAATATTTTTAAAAAAATAGGAATAAATATATAAAATATTTTTAGAAATCAGGACAAATCCCTTAACGCTTTATGGGTCACTGGTGCACATGTTCTACCAGAATGAAATACATTAATTATATATATATATACATTAATATCATTTTTCAAATAGCTTCAGTGGAATCTAATAGATAACAGAAAGGCTAGAAAAATATGTTTAGGTATCTGTTACAACCATGCTAGTAGATATAGAAAAGTTGGTACAACAGGTCTGAAATTACGATAATCTAATTAGATATCGTATCTAAAGATGGGGGGTTGTGGACCCCCTAGAAGTGCTAAAAATTATTAGTTTAATAAAAATGAATTTTTTTTTTTAAAGCAAATACTAATTGTAATAAGTAATAAAGCACTGAGACAATTATATATAATTTTCTTAAAATTTTGGTTTCATTTGCCTTTTACATACTGAAATGTTACAACCTGATTGACTATGGCTAGCCCTCTCCCCCCCTAGTTTTGATCCTGGGCACATCCTTGGTTACAACATTAAAAATTGTAATTATTATGTAATTTTACTTCTTCCCCCCTATTAAAAAAAAATTCTGGAATATTATTCTATTACTCTTTTTCTAATCAGATTAATCGGCAGGATAATATTTCATTAAATCTTGGTCATTTTTTTTTTTATTTAAACAATTTTCATATATTTTGTTATTGAAGATTACTCAAATATATTATTAACTATGCATTTGTGATTTTTTTTCAAATTTAATTATTTTTCCTCTATGGGCAATTTTTAATTCTCAATTGGAAAAGTAAGGAGGAAACAATCTGGTTCTTGAAAAAATTTTCATCAATATATAATTTATTTTTAATATTTTAAATATAATTTAGTCGAAATAAATAATTAAATATGTAGTTCAGTTGTAATTCAATTTTAATTACTTTAACTCTGTGAATAAATAATTAATGAAAATATTTTTTAACATTGTAGATAATTATAATGTAGACTATAGTTTCGATGTAATTAAGTTCAAATATATACAAAAGTATAAGATTTATAAATAAATACATTTCTAATTATATAACACATATACTTGTTTTAAAAAAATTCTAAGAAATAGGGAATTTAAAAGTTAAATTTTTTTGTTATCATTATCAACAATAAATGGCTATTTGAAAACTTACCTGACCAGTTATAGTATTCCATATGGACCAGCAACCATCTGTGAGCTCATAGATTGAGCAGTTTTTGGAACAGGCGTTGGTACATTTAGTGTACTGGCCTATTATTTCCTGGGAAAAAATTATTTTCCATAAAAAACACTAGAAAGAATAAATACACATGAAAAAAAATGTTAGCATTGCTCAATAATTTTTTCCTGTAAAGAGTAAGGAAGGATGTGAGATAGAGTGATAAAAATGGACTTGATAATGGACAGGTTGTCCGCAATGCTGGGAAGATGCACTAAGGGAAATAAGAAGTGGTAAGAGTTTTCTTTCCTTTAAGTTAGTAAATTTCACTTATTGCATAAATTACCAGATAAATAACTTAATTATAAAAAGGACTTTAACTATCAAATAATAACTTCTGACAATAAGGGTTTGCTATAACACATACTGTACCTTGAAGTTCTTCTTCTTCCTGTTCTGATCTTTTGATTTCTTCAGTAGACATTGAGATGTTTTCCACCGATGCACTGTACCCATAGTACAATATAGTGCAACTCAAATAAACTGGCAGTAGACGGACCGAATGCATAAAATTCAACCCATAAAACATACATCTGCAAATAATTTTAAAAATCAGTTTCTATCACACTTAACATGGAAATGGATTTCTGGCCGCTCTGTAAGAGTACAGAGTTTAGTTTAATAAAATAATGAATTAGGCATTGTTGTCTTTGCCTATAACTTCTAAACGTTGCAGTCTAGCGAAAAATATATGCTATACCAAATTAAATTCTACGTCAAATGAATACAATAATTTCAGTCAAAAGTATGTTGTAAAAGCAAAAAAAAAAACAAAAATTATTTTTAAATTTACCAAAAATAAGGTGTAGGTGGCTTACATTAACCACTTGAAAACAATTTTTGTTTATTTTCCTTACAATTATCTAGAGTTTATGACATCCTACTTGACTGACTTAATAAGTTATAATGCTCATTTGACACAGAATTTAATGCTGTTTAATTTGATATACCATAACTTTTCCATTAGGATATACCATTTAGGAGTTATAGGCGAACAAACAAAATAAGATTTTATTCGTTACTTCATTAAATTAATTGGCTAATTAGTAAGAGTTTTACAACTGCAAGAAATGCGTTAATATGAATTGCATTGTATCTTGTCTACAAGTGATTTTTTTTTTTTTTCTGTCCTGATGATTTATTTGAGACTCAAAGCTTTGTGTTTGGAATTTTTCCAATTATATCTTAAATCACAATAATATTTCATTTAAATTTCCTTATTACTATTCTAAGTTTTAATGGTTGTAACTATCTTTTGCAGGCCGTCGAAATATCGTTTCCATATGTTTTTTCTGGTTGTTATCAGCTGTTTATAAAGCAGCCATCAATCAGATATGGCTGCATGTCCAGACCTTTCCTTATAGCCTCATCATACAAGAAAACACCTCTAAACACAATGCACATGCGACACGACCTTTCATATTACAGTCAAAGGTAATAATGATATATTTACATGATTAATTTGCACATATATATTATTAAAAATGTAATATATTAGATATTTAACCACTGTTTGATGCAATTTATCATAAAATGGTTATTAAGGGATTGATACATTTTAATGAGGTGTAGATAATTTACCCTAGATTAATAAGTGGAGAAGATGGTCAGGGAGAGGTGGGGTGGTCATAAAAAAACAAAAAATTATTTGTGCCGAAATTTCGATCTGAGTTTCAGATCTTTCATCAGGGAGCTTCAGCAGAGATTCTGGCTAAACAGTGAAGACCTGAAACTCAGGCCAAAACTTTGGCACAAATAAACGATTTTTAGTTTATTTGTGTTTTTTGCTTACCCCCTCCCCCTCGACCATATTCTCCACTGATCCATTTTAATATTGTGTATATACGTGTAGTTACTGAGAATGAATTCAATACATATTAAAATTTATACATGTACTTAGTATATACTAATTGACAAGCATAAAAATAAAAATTAAATACTTGAATTTAGTTAAATATCATTATGAATCATAAAAAGATAACGTTTTTGTGCTATTTTAGCAGTTCTAAATTAGCCCCCAAATACATTCATGTTATAACTTAATTTCTAAATTTATCAAATGATTCCACTAATTTTTTTTTTTTTCATTAGTTCGGATAATAAATAAAAGTATCTTATCGATATTGGTTGTTTCATTTCAATACTTCATAAGACGAAACTACAAATAATGGTGTGAGTAAAAGAAAAATGTCGGTTTATTATAAATTAAATTATTTAAAAGAGGGATCAGTGATAATATGTTACTTACTGAATAAGCTAAATTTCACATCTTTTAAAATTAAACATAATTAAAAAAACTTTTTTTTTTTTTAATGGAAGGTTTTTTCTTAATATATTAGTTAGTTAGTGAAATTAAAATTAATTTTAATACTTATGAAATTATAGAAGAAAAAAATTATTTTGGGACAATTATATTTATATTATTATAAAGTATATTTAAAAATTAAAACATTAAACGAATTACAGTATATAGGTTAAAATTACAATTTATTTTGGTAATTAATATGATGGCTACATAAATTGTTCAATCAAACCACACACGGAGGTTTGATTATGAAGTAGGTAAAGGAATAGATGTTGTTAAAAGGGAAGAGCGGATGAGGATTGACGAACAGAGATGAAGAGAAGTAGGTTGTATGTATGACCAAGGATTTGCTGAAGGAGGCAGTTCTATAAGAGGGCATATATAAATCAGAAGGTCCTGATCTAGTATTTAGTATTACTAACCAGATCGCTAGAAGTGGACCATTAATAGGGCTAGAACATTCCTCAGGCATTAGTAAAAGACATCAGTATAAAGTCCTTGTTTGGAAATGGAGAAAAGAAGGAAAGAATGGGAGGAATGTGCAGGGTAGAGACAGGCTAAGATACTAATAACTAAACCCTCCACTTATAGAACTAAGTGCCTGCTAGGCCTAAACAGAATTGAACTTTAATTACTAACAGGAGTTCTTACAGGCCATTGAAAACTTAAAAGACATCTTATTTCGTGACGAAACTTGTCATTATTATATGGATAGGCCTCAGAAATTACTCAACAGAATATAGCAAACTGTGACCGGTATACGTAACTAAGGTATTATATTATATCAAATTCTGATATATCAAGTGTGCATGGTGGTAAACATTATCTTAAATTATGGGAGGAAGCGCAATGTTACCAGAATATTTTGTTCAGTATGAGTGGATTTGGAACAAATGGATTTCACTTTTTCCTTTTTTATTGAGTTTCTTATATTCAGAGGTTAACAGTTTCTGCTTTTAATGTTTTCTTTCTGTACCCTCCCATTAAAATTACATTTCTTAGAAGAAGAAAATATTTTTTGTTCACCAGTTGATACATATATTCTGCTAGAGAATAATTCAAATTTTTACCCGGACTATACAAAAGGAACAAGTATCCTTGAAAATAGTAATTGAACTATTCCAAGTTAAAAAAGCGGAGGTAACAGTGAATTTATAGTAAAGTAATATTTTAAAAATACAATAATAATTTATTCTTTTACTGTTATAAATTTTAATATAATAAAATAAAATTAGAGTAGCGTACATCATAGAAGTTAGAAAATAAATCCATTATTCATATTTCAACTTGCTATAGATAGAAAAAAAAAACATGAACAGCAGAGTTCCATTATTAATGTCACATTCATTTTTCATTTTTGTTTGGAAAACTGATGAGAGGTGATTTAATGCTTAAAAAAACATGAATTAAAAAAAAAAAATGGCTGGGAGGGAGAGAAAAATGTTGAATACCTTCGGTAATTGTGAACTAATTTTTTTTTTATTTTACAAAAAAAGTTTGTATTTTAGATTTTCTCAACAAGGGAATACAAAGAGCACAACAATTTAACTATAAATAAAGAAACCATAATGCATTCGGTAAAGATTAGGTAGTCTCGACTTTTCCCGTTTGAATTACATGTCTCTTTTTTTCCTTTTTTCTCTTTTAATTATTTATCAATTTCTTCCATATTTTGTATTTATCATTATTTATAATAGCTAACAATGGCAACTGATTATTTAATCCAAATAAGTAATGTTAAAAGTATTTTAGTAGAAGATTAACCCTTTAGAGTATTTCCATGAAAATAAGACCTATCTGATGTTATATAAAACTTAATTGTACATTGATTTACCGAGTTTAATTAAAATCTTTAGAGCCCTTTTAGGGTAAATCCTATAAAAAAAAAAGTGCAAAATTGATTCTCTAAAATGGCACTTCTAGGTTGATTTAAAAAAAAAAAGTTTCTGAAACATCTGAGTCATATATCTACCTTGAATATGTAATTTCAGTATTGTACGACATTTCATTTTATGAGTTAGGCTGTCCACCAATTGTACTTCATTAACACCAACTTGAATCACATACAAATTTATAACCATCTCACTCCATTTGAAGAATCTGTAAAGGCACACAAAACCTTAAAAATAGAAAAAACATTTAAACAGGACGATTTTTAGGGACGATACAACAATAATATTGCAATGCAAATAAACTACTTGAAAAATTAATGAAAAATAAAAAATGCTTTCAGAGAGAGAAATGCTTAATTTAGCCATGCTGCCCATTTGGGTTGGCCCAATGTATTTACATTGGGTTGCTATAAAACACAGCAGCCATTTTAGAAGACCTAGAGGCCATCTTCTTCTAGGAATAGAAGAGCAAGCAAGGTTAGAAATCAGTGTTTGGGTTGTTAAAAATTTAATTATGGAAGGATTGATATCTGGTTTGGACTGGATATAGAACATTAAAGTCTTAATGGATGATTTTATTTATCACAAAGTAAGGAGTATTGTAGATTTTGTATTGCAAGGATTGTATATGAGAGGAATTCGATGATTGGTTTATTGGAACACCAAAAAGCTAAACTCTACGGAATTAACGTGCAGTTTCCTGTTTTTTTTTTTTTTAGTCTTCTATGAGGATTCCAAGTTAGTTATTTGTCCTAGATATGGGATCTGAATGACAGGGATAAGTGAAATATTATTAAATAATACTGTAGGGTAGTCGAAGGTTTAAAAAAAAGAGTAAAGGTGAGTTTATTTTAATACTCCAGTTTTAACACCATTCTTCAAGGATTAAGATATGGGACTGGAGAGTTAGGGATGCAATTAACGTAAATATTCACTTAGAGAACACAGCTGTCATCGGCATATGTGGGGAGGATAGTATTAAAATGGGTTGGGATCCCAGATGCCACCTTATAGAGGGTGGGACTGAGGATACTACCTTGAGGAACGCCAATGTATCGAGATAAGAAGGATGAATAGGCACAATTGTGATTTACTTTTAATAATTTGTCAGTGAGATAAAAATGAATAAAGGGAAATTATGCAGGGGATAAGAATTTATGGACAAACAAAGCTTAAAAATCAAAATAAATCTTAAAATCAACCAATTATGACAAAAAAACAAAAATATTCAAATGTATATTCATATATTGAATAATTGAAAAGAAGAAAGTTGTACTTAGCAATAGTAGTTTTAATCCTTATTTTGCGCACTTTAGTCTCGGTAAACTTGTTAAGGACATCACTGAAATCTCCACACTGCTTTTATTGATAGATAAAATTATTAAACTTTTAGTCCTGTTCGGCTCATTATTGATCTTAAATAAATTTTTATTAATTTTAATTTTGAAAAAAAAAGAAATTCTCACATAAGAAGACATTGAAACAGATAAGATAAAAAATAACTTACTTGCCAAGAAAATATTTGGAATCAACAATTTTGTCCTGTTCGCAGCTTGCAGATGTCGTCTCAATTGTTTTGTCTCTGGTATGATAGCTTCTTCATCAAGTAAATCAATTTTTTCTGGGAGATTGTAGATGATAATACTCTATTACAATAATGATGTGTACTGCAAATGTTTCCATGGACTTCATTTTTCCCTCTCTAACTGGCCATTTATTGTATTCAAGATGGTCATCCTAAAGGTTCCCTATATATTCTAGCCAAAGTGGAATGATCGAGATTTATTCCTTGAGTCTGCAACAAAATAAATAATACATAAATAAATTTCAACCTCTCTGAATGGATTGACTTGAAGTTGCTAAGGTGATGCCTTGAAACTCTTGGCCAACACAACCTCTATTCCTGAGTGAACCTGCACATGCATTCAAAACCATACTTGAGTTTGTTTATTGGTTTATTATTTGAAGATTATTATGTTATTTTCTGCTTGTTTTCCATTCAGGAAATTATTTCAATTTCTTTATTTAATCAATTTTGCCAATGTTTCAGATCTGTCCATCTTCAGGTGCTTTTAATATCTTATTTTGCTTTCTCTGGTCCTTTTTAGTTCAATTTCATCACAGTAAGCTATGCAGGGGTCAACCTCATACAGTGTTAAAACGTTTTTTGTTTAATAAATGGAAAAAAATTCTAACAGAAATCAAACAAAAAATTACAAGAGAAAACAAAATAAAATATTAAAGCCCCTTGAAGACGGACAGACCGTATGAAACATTTGCAGTGTTTTTAAAATTTTTTTTAATACGTTGAAGGTGAAAAAACTTCCATTTATAACATTATCACTATTCCATATTTCTTGTTCCACCTTTCAACTAACTACTGGAAGTGGAAACCAGGATTAAACAACATATCACAGACTGCAGAAATGTCAAGACAACTGCACAACATTACCATAGCAACCAGACAACCATAGCATAATTTTAAAAACCTCCACCATAATAAACAAGACGACAAGCATGTAGATCTTATAAGCAATTCACATAATTAAAAATAACAACACAACTGTAAACTATAAAATAGATACAAAAAAACTAGAATACACATTATGCACATATAATAAATAGGCTGGGTATATAAGTGAAGACAGAAACAGGAAAAACATTTAAAAATAACTTATCTGATTCTAAAACCATAATTTCAACTCAAATAGCAAACATTATTAAATATAGGCATATCATTAAGGAGGTTAATAAACAGAACACAGGCATAATGATATCTCCAAAGAGATATCATTATAGCCTAGGATAGTTTAACATAGGTTTGTGCTAAAGTATCAATAAATTGTCTGATTTTAAAACCATAATTTCAACTTAAATAGCAGAATTATTTATTTTATAAGTTTTATAATTATATTTTATAATTTTATCAATAAGGAAGTAAAAATATAGGAAACAGGCATATTGATATGTCCAAAGAGATAATGCCTAGTATAGTTTAACATAGGTTAGTGCTAAAGCACCAATAAATTATCTGATTCTAAAACCATAATTTCAACTTAAATAGAAAAATTATTTATTTTATAAGTTTTATAATTTTATCAATAAGGAGGCAACAAAATAGGAAACAGACATATTGATATGATGAAAACGTTGAATGCATGTATAAGTAAAATAACACTATTAAAGAATTCAAATTATAAGTTTTATAATTATACTTTATAATTTTATAAATAAGGAGGCAAAAAAATAGGAAACAGGAATATTGATATGTCCAAAGAGATAATGCCTAGTATAGTTTAATATAGGTTAGTGCTAAAGTACCAAATAAATTATCTGATTCTAAAACCATAATATCAACTTAAATAGAAAAATTATTTATTTTATAAGTTTTAAAATTATATTTTATAATTTTATCAATATGGAGGTAAAAAAATAGGAAACAGGCATATTGATATGTCCAAAGAAATAATGCCTAGTATAGTTTAACATAGGTTTGTGCTAAAGTACCAAATAAATTATCTGATTCTAAAACCATAATTTCAACTTAAATAGCAAAATTATTTATTTTATAAGTTTTATAATTATATTTTATAATTTTATCAATAAGGAGGTAAAAAAATAGGAAACAGGAATATTGATATGTTCAAAGAGATAATGCCTAGTATAGTTTAACATAGGTTTGTGCTAAAGTACCAAATAAATTATCTGATTCTAAGACCATAATTTCAACTTAAATAGAAAAATTATTTATTTTATAATTTTATCAATAAGGAGGTAAAAAAATAGGAAACAGGCATATTGATATGTCAAAAGAGATAATGCCTAGTATAGTTTAACATAGGTTTGTGGTTAAGTACCAAATAAATTATCTGATTCTAAAACCATAATTTCAACTTAAATAGCAAAATTATGTATTTTATAAGTTTTATAATTTTATCAATAAGGAGGCAACAAAATAGGAAACAGACATATTGATATGTACAAAGAGGTAATGCCTAGTATAGTTTAACATAGGTTTCTGCTAAAGTACCAAATAAATTATCTGATTCTAAAACCATAATTTCAACTTAAATAGAAAAATTATTTATTTTATAAGTTTTATAATTATATTTTATAATTTTATCGATAAGGAGGTAAAAAAATAGGAACAGGCATATTGATATGTCTAAATATAGAATAGTGATAACATTCTAAATAGAAGGTTTTTCACCTCAACTCATTAATAAAAAATAAAAATAAACAACTTATTAGGAAAGAAAACCCAGAATATTGGCAATCTTGATGTCTTAATGTAAAATTGTTTAAATAAATAAATCGAAGTAAGAAGGTAAATTAATGTCCCAAAACGAAAAAAATAAAAAATGCTCGAGTTTGATATAAAATTACAATTTCAGTAATTAAATTTATTTTTATTCTCTATTTTTGGGGTGGACCCCTCTCTGCTTTTCTTCCCTGCTAGGCATGCCACAGATTCGGGGATATTATCCTCAAAAAGTAAACTCTGATTTTGTCTCGGTAAAGTAATATGAATCTGAAGAAAAATATATAAATCCTTTATATGAATGTACATACGTTCTCAATAGATTAAAAAAAGATTGTTAAAAAAAAAACAAATTGTATAAAATGAAGTTACAATAAATATCTAATGAAGTAACAGTAAGCTATAATTCAGACAATTGTAATTGATTTTTTATGGAAATTCCAAAATTTTATGAAAAACCTAGAAATTGAACCTGTCTTTGTTTTCATCCAGATTTACCTGTTGAATTTTCTTGTCAGTGTTGTGCTAACCTTTATCATTTACATCTTGAATATCCCTATTTCATTAGATAAAACTATGTTATTAACAATCATTATTTAATGAATTGTTCTGATTGAGAGTGAAGTATTAATACATGGAGTAGAGAATTTTTACATTTTCCTACATACAAACCGACATTTTTTCTCTTACTCGACCTTCTAAAGCAATAGACCTGTTGTAATAATCATGTTATAATGTCTTTACGGATTGACAGAAAAAAATACTTGATTAAAAATGTATTTGATGTCCTTAAGTCAAAGCTTGACATTTGCCATTAAATAAGAAAAATATCTGTCTTTTAATAATTTCAATGTGGTATGTTTTGTTTACTTTACAATACATGCTCTAAATTTTATAAAAGGATTTAATGTTTGATGAAATTACTGTAGATACTAAAGCTCGAATATCAGTATAAAATAATTTTTTTTTTTTTAAATCTTTTTAATCATATGTTTGTTTTCATTCAATGATAAAGCTTTAAGAAAATAATCAGAAGATGAAAAGTAAGATGGGTGATATTCATCACCTAATGATATGCAATAATAGTTGAAAGACCAATGCAATCAACAGGATATCTTTTGATGAACTTAAAAAGACAAATGGTTCTTAAATATTTTAGTTCATATGAACACAATGATTTAAAGAAATACTACCGAATCATCTTTATTGAGCAGTCCCAACAATTAAAATACCATGAATGCATGTCCAGAATGATTGTAAAGAAGTAGATCTTACAAGGAATTCCGAAGGAATATGTACTTGATTTAAGGGAGACAATGCAAAGTAAAAATACAAATTCTATTTGATCTTCGTTGTTTAAGGTATAATAGAACCAAGCAAGTTGAATGACTGTTAAGGAAACCAGTAATTCTTAGTAAATAAAAAAAACAAAAAACTAAAGCAATGCAATTAAAATAAATACAAGAATATTATGGCCTAACTTGTTTGAGATTGTTTGGGATAAAACTCGTAGATCAAAAGAGTTTTCAGGGTTAACAAGATCAGACTTAAACAAATTGAATTGAGCAGCAATGACTCAAAAATCCAATAGCAGATTAGAGCAACAGGACAATCTTTTTGGGCCTTAAAATAAAGACTTCAACAGAAAAGAGGTGAGAAAGGAGACCTAAGACAATGTATATAAACAGAACTATATAGAACAGGATTAGGAACACTACAATTGGATCCATTTTAAGTGAGAATCCAATACAAACTGTGATAGAAGAATCCAAACTAAGATGGTTTATCCAACTTCTTAGAATCCAAACTAAGATGGTTTATCCAACTCCTTAGAATCCAAACTAAGATGGTTTATCCAACTCCTTAGAATGCCAAACTATCGCCTTGCTAAGGAGGATAATGAGACAAAGGTTAAAGGGATGCAGCCAAGAAATAAGCCCAGAAAAGATAGGGCAAGTATTTAGAAAGGAGAAGGTGATATCTAACTGTTTTGTGCTCCTTTACTTTTTCGAGAATCATTCTCAAGAAGAATCTATGTTTGACCTAGTCCTGAACCCTGCTTGATACTAGCCTTTCTCCCTTTCAGCTTAGAGGACAAATTTCTGAAAAAGGACATTTGATAGGACCTTTTAAGTAAAAGAAGAACTGTATCTCTATAGTTTTCACACTCCATCTGGTCACTCTTTTTGTGAAGCGGACAAATTTCAGACATTTATTCCTTATCTCTAGACCTCAAATATCCTTTCTTCTTCCCATAGTGCAAGGATGAGGTTGTGAAGTTCCTTCATGAGTCACTCACCATCATTATTACATCTCCGCCTGTATGTCTAGTCCTAGGACCTTATTATTCTTTGACTTCATAATGACTGCCCCAACCCGTTCCTCTTCTAGTGACACCAAGACATTTGGAAAATCATCCACCCTTCAAGAAGCATTTACTCCTTTCCACTTTCAAATCCTGCCAATTCCATTACTTCCTACTATACAGCTCTAAATGAATTGAAATTGTTCTTAATTTACAATCAAAATTTATAACAACTAATATAATAACTCATTATTTATACAGGAAGATTATTAGCTGGCTCAGGTTGTGGTAAAAAATAGTACAAAAATATAAGAAAAAATATTTATTAGTAACCAATGTTTCGCCTTACTTCGCAGGACTGAGTCCTGGGTGAACTCTTCTTTCTGGTCTAGAAATTATTCATACTATTAAGTCCTCTCTATTTAAATTATTTGCTTTATGTATTGATATTAGAAGTTTATTTTTGTTTAAAGGATTAAAAGTTAAGTCATCATGATTTACTATAATTTGATTTTTCAATTAATTTGTTCCTTTTTTCTTTTACTCTTCGGCTCTAAAGCCTGCCTAATACTGTAATGTCACTTTAAAGATGTGTATTCCAGAATTAAGAAATAGTTTATTATTATTTCTAGGCTAAGTAATCTCCAAACCAAGTATATAAAACATTGTTTATTTTTATCTGAAAAGATACAAAATAGCATTTAATTATTTTTAAAATAAGTTCAGTTAAGTAAGTGCCGTTGCATTGTACACACAGGCGTTCAAGAAAGTAGATCAATACTCAACTGATCATCTCATGTGGAATGACAGTTACTTCCAGTTAAATCCCTTGTTGCAGTTGGACATTAGTGTTAGGGCAATGAGTATATACTTTTGATTTGAAATAGCCCCAAAGAAAAAATCATAAGGCTTTAAGTTTGATCTTTTCCTTGCGGTGAAAGAATAGTTTTTAATAAAGTTTCAATTATGAAAGCAGTCTACTTCATCTTAAGAAAAGCAATGTTGTTTATTATGAAGACTGAAAGAGAAATATCTTTCATTCTTTCGCTATTCACTATGCCATACTTGTATAGAAATGTGAATTACTTTTCCAATACCCCATATGTATATTATTTTACACATATCCCCTAAAGGTTCTACCAACCTAGGCATCTATAATACAATAAACTGCCAAGTGGTCATATTATATCTACTTAATGAAGACTAAATCTCATTACTCATTCATTCATAAAAAAAATAACTTCGATAAGAATATTCAAACACAATTTAAATAGTTTTGAATAGAATATCTATTTATTACACTTAAAGCCAAATTTTGTTCATTTTTGTAATTTTCATATCATCTGGAACCTTTAGATTTAAGACATTAGAATAACCTATTTTAAGTTATTATGTTGATGGAATATTGGTGTTAATTGCATGTTGGTAATAAATTTACATTCCGATTGTTTTCCTTTCTCGGTTGGTAATGGAAACTTGGTGGTGGTTAGTGGAACTCAAGGCTTTGTTGTGGTTAAATGGTAAATTTATGGATATTATTTTGAAATTATCAACAGTTGATGACACAGTAGAACCTTACCAAGTATATGGAAAGTTTACCGTAATGGTTCCAGAATTTTACGCAAGTATTGGTATTGGGCTCCTTTGCAAGTTTCTTTTGAATCTTAGATTATGGAGGTGTTTGTATTCTCATTACTATATTGTACCCTTGCTTGATATCTATGAAGTTTTAAATATTGATTTATTTATCTAAAAATATTTCAATAACCTGTTTTCCTTTCAAGATGTATAGTTGGTCTTCATAAAATTCTTTTTAAGCATTTGGTGTAGTAATTTGATTATAGTTGAAGATTTAGGAAAAAATGCTTTGCATGCCTCGGAAAAAAAAATTGAATTATTTTGTTGGTAAACAGTTCTTCTTTTATATCTTTTATGTTATCTATTAGTAGATTGTAGAAAAAAAAATAGATTTATAATGACTAATTGATTATAGTTACTAGTGGAAGGAGTACATTAATTATTTTTAAAAAAAACTGTAGGCTAAATAAATTGCATGTTTTATTGAGATTTTATTTATTTATTTATTTTTTTTTTTTGTAGTATTAGAATAGAAAAACCTTTAATGTTTATGTAGATTTCATAACAAAGTTTAACTATCTGTCTGCAGTTATGTAAGTAACAGTAGTAGTTTGCTTTTTATTTTAATTCAGCTATAGTGGGCTCTTGCTAAACCTGTCATTAAACAGAAAAAAAATTGAAGTTCACACATACATTCAATAAAACCATATGTACTATAAATATTTTAAGCCTGATTCCCATGGCTCGTGCCTTCTCAACCCTGGGGTAACATTTTTAAATTATGAGGTTTGGGACCCAAAGATTAATAATTACTCGGAGAGGCACGGCCCCATGCATTGACAGTAAACCCCTCCAAAATTAAAAGCTTAAGGATCGACAGTTAAAAAGTCTCCCATTCCCATGACCTGTTATGGTTGGTAATAGCATTCATTCTGTGCGTGACATGCAGATAGATAGCAAATTACCTTGTTTAAATTAACAAGGCAATGGCGATTACCTTTCACAACTTTTATTTAGTTTTCCCATCCATCAATGGCTTTTGCAAGCCTACCTTTTTTTCTTCTTAAAAAGCTCGCCATCAAACTGTACATGAGGCCACTGAGACACATTACTTCCTCGTCATAACTGTACTCTATAACATGCTCTGTGATTCTGGACACTCTACCTACCAATTGTAAGTGGCCACTAAAGATTTTCCAAGTCATGAACCTTTTCATGCCAAACAAATGAAAATTTTACACTATTTAAAACAAAAAAATGAATATCTGAACAGGATATTATTTTGTTTTTTTAAAACTTGGTTTAAATTAATTTGCATTAGCAAGAGTTTATTATATTTCCAAGTTTATTGTTATTAGTGAAGCCCCACTACGTACTAGATATAGATACATAAATGTTTGACTAGTGGAATAAACTTGGTCTTTAGGAGGGGCTGTCATAGTACTAAAAAGTATTTGATTCAATTCAGCTTGGATTTTCAATACAAGGAAACACGTTGATAAAATTGATCAAATAATAAATTTGATGTCTACCTAATTAAATTTATAGGAGCCAAAATGAATTAAATTATATTATTTTTATTTATCCTTGAAAATGATAAGTTTCATAACTGTTCAAATGTCAATCAAGATATTCTGTTGGTGATATAGTCTTCCTTAAATTACTGAACTTCTATAAATGGCCTTCCATCTTGGTGAGTATTTAAAAGAACATTTATCTTTTTATGTTAAAGTAAGCAAAATAAAAATCCTATTTTTGACTTCCCAAAAGAGCACAAATAGTAACACTCCGCTAACTGATTATTTTGCATAAAATATCATTCATATTTTGTTTTGTTTTTTAATCAGCTTCTACATTTATAGCCAGGAAGAATTTATGATGACTTGTGTCTAATATTAATGATTCAATGTCTAATATTAATTCTAAAATAATTTGTACTGCGTTACATAAAAAGAAATCTACCTTTTTTTTTTTTTAATTTGTTTGCATATTTTGTCTCTACCAAGATTAATTTTAAGTTTTTTGTTGAAAATCTCAACCAACCAACTTAGTGCCTAGTAGTTCAACTGCCACTTGAGAAATTGTTTGGTCTAATTAAAATTAGATCTGTTAATTTATAGAGTTATCAATAATTTATTTTAATGATTGTAACTTGTTAAAAAATTAGGCCAAATTTTGGAAGGGAAGGATGAAAATACTTAAGGAATTTCGAGGATTCTTTTTGGAATATTTCCAGTAATTAGTTAGATCTGAGCCTGGAACAGTAGTAATAAGATCACGTATTAACAAATATTCCTTTTCCTTAAATATAGCAAATATGAATGGTTAAATTTCTTTTAATGAGGTAAAACAGTAAATTCAAGAACTGTCAACATTAGCACATTTCCATTTTTTTTTTTAATTTAATGAATGCCAAAGCTCTTATTAGAAAATGCTTACTTTGAAAACATACTAGTAAAGAATTCAACATCTTACAATAAAATAGAGTATTACTATGAAAATTGACATTTTTTGTTATTATTAACCGAAGGCAGAAAAAAATTATGTTAAATGATGACAATAAAATTAATGCATGTAAACTTAAAATGTTTCTTAGAAAAAAAAAGCTATTAGTTATGCATTTAAAAATAAATTGTTCTTTAGATACTCTAGAAAAAAAGCTGTTTTATTTTTATTTTTATGTTCTTACTTTCTTTGGTGATAGCTTTGTGTACAAATCACATATTTATTTGTTGGATATTTTGGTTGTACATATGATATATCATATTATAATGTGTTAACTAATTTTTTGAATATAGATAAGTACAGAGGAGCATCAATAATTCGCTATCATTATTTCAAATTCATTATTTGTTTTTACAAAACAGAAGTTATGTATTACAACAATAGTTAAGCTATGAACTAAGTGATTTTTAATATAGTTTATTGTGAATTTCATCTACAGTAGAACTTTGATTATCCAGAGAATAGAGGAGTGGATTCGTAAGGATAAATTAAAGTAATTTTTAATTGAAAGACTTTTTATTTTACGAAATACATGCGTATGTGTGTAAAACATAATGAGCACTTGAAATAAAATGTAATTTTTTTTTTTTTTCCTGTTTGAGATAATTTACCTTACTTCAGTCTTTAATTTGTCTCTAAGTCATAAGATCAAGGAAGTAAAAAATTCCTTGTAGATTGGATTTCAAGAGGATATCAGCTTTCGTTGCTTGGCTAATCAGAATTTTCAGCACCATGAAGCACTAAATATTTCTTAAACTTTCTTGAAACCCTTCTGATTTTTCACAAACCGTTGTTAAACTAGAAATCGGAAATTCTTTAGTTAGCTTTCATTAAAACTTTTCAAAAACAGCAGATTCCATTCAAATAATGATGACTTTTTCTCACAGCTGAAAAAAATTGATTCTGCAGAAGACATGATTTGAAAATGTATTTTTTTTTTTCATTTGATTAAGTCATAAAAAACAGTAACAACACCGAACTCATCCACAACTTTTTTTTAACAACTTACAGGAGGGGTTCCCAACCTAAAGCATGCGTACCACTTAGTGTTTTTTAAAATGTTTATAAAAAAAAAAAATATTAATTTTTCTGGAATGAAAGTGGTAATTTAGAATTGGCTTCGATGCTATTCTGATAATATAAATTGTAAATCCACAGAAAGGGTGATAGTAATTAATGGAACGACAAAGTGTGAGCTTGAAGTTTTTGTCTTTAAGAAATTTTCCAGAACTCTGAGATTTTCCAAAGCAATATTGTAGTATGTTTGGTTCAAAAGATGAATGAGTCAAGTCTTTCTCTAACATGAGGCTGGTCAGAAATAAATATTATTTTTCATTCATATATTCTCACTAGAAGAATTAATTATTCTTATCTTCAATCATAATTTAACATTGAAAATATGTCCAAAAAAAAAAAAGGAAAAATGGAGTATAGGAAAGGGAGGTGGGTACAGTTGCAACATGCGTCAATGCAGGAAATCCTTGGTTGTAGCGTTATAAAAAGGTTGGGTACCCCTGGATTACAGCAGGGTTTATAACCAATACTTTTCTGATTAGAAAAAGAATGTATATGTTTATATTTAATAATCATTGTTAACTGATTGTAATGAATATGAACAATAAAGATAAAAACAAACTGCGAAGAGTGATCTGAGCTGTTTGAAAGAAAGGTGAATACGTAACAATTTCCTAGAAAAATAATATACAACTGAGTCAAGTCTGTTAAATAGCCATGGGTGAAAAGTTAGACACTTCTTTTTTTACAGAATAGTTAGGACAGTACACCATTAATCAAAGTTCTACAGTATGTATATAATCATTTGATAATAATTATGGAACCAAAAAAATAATTCATAGCCTATATTGTGTGTATTTTCGATACTCAAATAGCAGTAAATAACTGACCATTAAATGGTTCACCAGTTCAGGCATCACCAGAACAGGAAAAAATAAGATCTAGTAAATGCAGACCAAAGAGAGCACATCTAAAATCAACATTCTAAAAAAAGCCTAATTAAATAGAAATGAAAATCCAAACCAACTCAGAATATTCTACTATTGATACTTTAGACTAGTCTCAGCTCAGAATAAGCTTATTCTGAGAATAACCTATATTCTTTCCCTGTAATAGGGTAACAGACAGACAATTTGATGAACTAAAACAGAATTATTTGAAGTGAGATGAATTAATAGTAATACTTTATAATATATGAGTGGATAATCCCAAGTTTTTAATCAACCTCTCCCACCTTATTTTAGAAGTTTTTAAACCATTTAAGAGTTCAAATTTTTGAAACCCAGCCTTATAACATAACATAAATTATGAATAGTAATTACTACTCATAATTTCGATCATTTTTTTGTTCAGAGTATAGTGGTTTTTGACATACAATGATCATTAAGTAAGCAAGTGGTATCTGTTTTTTATATACTTAGATAAAGATAAAAATTCTATTTTTGCTTATACTGATTCGATTACTTGTTTTGTTTCATAGAGAACTAAATTATCATTTAAATAAGCGCCTATTATGTTCCAAAATATGTATAGTTTTTTTTTCATTTTAAAAGCAAAAGTATTTCAACAACAGTAATTAATAAAAAATGTTCAGCGTTTCGGCAAAAACACTCTTTAGGAACAACATTTTGTTACTTACAAATTATAGTACAACTTACGGACTCAAACTTCCAAATTCAGGGGGTGAGATAACCCTACTCTACTTCAAAGCAAAAGTGAAGCCAAAAAGATCACGTTTTCTGTTTTGCTCTCTAGAGATATAAATTTTATGGCTGACGTAAGAGTAAAAGATAAATTGAAATCTATCTTTTTCTGTTGAACTATATAAAATTGTTAGTGGTGTTCATATTTAATCATACAGTGAATGCTCCCATCTGAACCAAAATGGCAACATTATTAATAGAAATAGAATAAAATTGATTCAGAACTTACATAATATTAAATAATTGTTTTAACTACATGTCTTATTTTAATAATCTTAAAAAGAATGGCAAAGTTGAGGTGGTAAATCAGTAAATTCAGTTCAACAGCTTTGATGAGCCATGCCACCTTAGGTCTGCATTTATATGATCTAATTTTTTTCTACTCAGATGTTACCTGAATATGTGAAACATTCATTGATTGATCAGTTATTTACTTATATAAGAGACTTTAGGTGGTCATAAAAGTTCTCTTCATCTATCCAAGTGGAGTGATGTTACTCTGTAATTTACTTTAGAATTATCTCTGTTTGCTGTATAAAAGGAGTTAAATCCAAGAATATAGTTTTGAGAAAAACAAAATTCAAACTTTTATAAATTTGATTTTAAGTTTCTTTAGTGACTAACTTTATTGTTTATTTGGTAGCACATTAGCCTAATACTCAATACATGATTTTGAAGATCATTTGATGTTACCTTCAGCATCTTAACACTTTATCTTATGTATCAAAATCTAATAATTATTATACAATATAACAGTCATTAGGTTAAAATAAATAGCAGTACATTTATAGTTTGGGTAGCTGTGTGAAGGCCTAATAGAAAATGTCATAAAAATGGGAATTAATGAAAATAAATATCATTAAAATTCAACATTCTGTCTAGACATAAATTTAAGAGGTGTGGCGCACTATCACAAGGCCTCAGACAATAAGCATTCAATAAGGTTATGTTAGCTCGACAGGATATTATTTGTTACTACTTGTAATATTAAAACAATCTTTAAGAGTAATCAACTTAAATTTTAGCAGGATAGTAATTCCTCTCTTTTGGATATTGGCCTGTAGTAAAGTGGGGGACAGCAAGTTCTAAACGTATTCACTTTGGATATTTGCAAGACAAATTACAATCCATTATTCCATATAATCAATAATCAAAATTGAATACTAACATAACTAATACAAATTATAACCACTTTTTATTAAAACATATAACTCATTGTCATAAATTATACAACAATAGAGGCTTATCCCTATTTAACCTTGGTTCATTTATTGTTAAATCCATCAAATACAGTCTACTCAGTAAAAATTCAGAGCCAGTAATTTACAAATATAAATCACCGCAGATTTTGGATTTGCCAGACTGCAGTGATAGGACAAGAGGTGAAGTGAAATAATAAAAAAGTTTTTAGTACTAAAAAAATGGAAAATTTTCTGATTCACTAACATCCTTCTAAGTGTATGATTCCTATTCAGATTGATTATTAAAGTGAAATTTTGGCCGGTGATGTCTCTATAATCACTGTGTGCAAAAAACTAGCTTTAAGAAGATCAGAAAACTTTTTTTTTACCTAGCTAAAAGCACTGCAGTCTATAACTATAATTGCGCACCATCCACATTACAACAATGTAGCATAAAAGAGAAAAATACCACAACATTATAATGCGCTTATTAAAGCTTGAGATATGTAGATTCTAAGAATCTAAGTAAATAAACTTAAGGGGTTGATCAAATTGATCAATTCAGACCGTTTGGGGTCCACGGCACAATCCACTCCAAACAGCGCGAACATCAGCCCTGCAAATTAGTCTCACCAGCATATAATGTGGTGTACTGTCTGATACTCAGCATTACAGAATCTGCACATGGGTGATTTTATAAGCTTGAGGTTAAACATATGTAGTCTATCTGTGTAGATCCCTATAATTTTCCTAAGAGAAAACCTGTCCAGCTGAAGCAGTATATCTCCAGCTTAGATCATTTAATCATACTTTTAAATAATACATTTACAAATACAATATCATATTATATAAGCAACTTTAAAGAATTAACAAGAAATTAACACTAAATAAAAAGCGATGATTGCATCTAGAATCAATGTTCGGACAACCATGTTCCTTTGTTTGTCTGTCAGGTGTTAGCGTCTGTTCATGAAACTTACTCTTTGTCTTTCTATATAAAACCTTCGCTAAATCCACAACATGTAGTAAAGGTGGTTTACTTTAATCCTTTTCAGATTATTTTTCAATTCTGTTTTTCTCAAAACTACTATAATTTTGGGAATTAATTCCTTTTACACAGCCAACACAGATGCACAATTAAGTATCAAATATGTAAGTGTATTTTTTTTTTTTAACTATCTTATCTAACTGATGCTCTGCTGTATATAAATTTATGTTTAGATGATTGTATTCGTATTTGTTTGGTTTCATTATTCAATAATAAGGATTATTGATGGGAGCTGTACATCATTTTTATTTTTTAAATTTAGGTACATCTAATAAAACTTGAAATTTTTTGCAGTGAAATTCTAAAATATGTAACTGTTGGTGAGGGGCTAAATGAGTCAAAAAGTATTCGTATATTGCTGTTAAATACAAATTGCAGCGAGGACGTGGTGAAGGAAGCTCGCCTGACTTCTGTAAGCATGGATACACTGTTTCCATATTTGCTATTAGTTGCCTATTAATTTCTCGTTTTGTCCTGTAGCTCTCATTGGTTGATATTCTAACAAAATTTAAGCAAATATATTTTTATTGCAATTTCCACAGATATTTTTCTTATATGGCTTGAAAACTGAAGGAATGTTTTGCTTGATGCCTGCATCGCATGCTCTCTATTGCTTTTTAATATTATTCTAATGATGATGAATTCAATGGAATGAATCTATAATATGACTGTACTTTTTTTTAAAATATTTTACTGATCATATTTAAGATAGATTGAATTTGTTTTTAGACAGGAATTAGTTTTTACAACTATTTTTGGAAATATTTCTCATGGATTAATACCATTCTCAGCAGCAGTAACATTAAAATCAGATGTCGATTTATCGTTAGAGGATTGCGCTGGAAGTGGTAATAAAGCTGCAAAATATTTTTTGGTAAGAATTTTATCTGGTTGCAATTTAATGTACTAATAATTATATTTTTTACATTATTTTTGTTGTACAACGGACTCTCATTATAAAATGGATTAAGATATAATGTGGGTTTTCATCTCTGATTAGTCTTGAAATAAGATGATGATATAGTTTTTTTGTTTTCTCACATAGTAGAACAAAATATAATTTAAAAAAATTAACAAGCTGTAATTTCATACTTCTATGTTGATAGTTTATTTTTCATCCTGGTTTCTCATCTTTAATTGAGATCAACCTCTCTTTTTTGATTTTCTGTTTTAGGGAACGTTCATAGCAAGATTCATCCCGAATTCAATTTAAGACAAAATCTCATTGCATTTATTTGTCACTTCTAGGGAATGGAAACAAAGAATATGAATTAAGATTCCCTTTCATGAAGTTTATTAAACTGTTATACCTTTTTTTTGAAAGAAGCACAAATAGCTATTGGATTTCATTTCCTCTTGGCTCAGGCCATGATGAGGGTTTGTTGTATTCATTTGATTTATTCATTTTATTTTAACACACTGCAGAGGATATTTGAAAACAATTAATAAAATGTTTGTGGTTCTATTGCATTTTGCTAAGATTGGAATGTAAAATACATCCAACTTTTGGGATGTAGGTCATATATTGGTGTAAAGTTTATTGAAAATTCAATTGCTCGGTAAGTAGAGCACTTAAATTAAGTCCGGAGTATACCGGGCGGGCGCGGGCGCGAGTTGCTACCCCCCCCCACAGGGCTCGGTCTTCTAACTTCTGGCCCTGCTTTAAGTGCAGATAATTTATTTATTTTTTTATATCAACCGTAGATCAACTATAGTATCAGAAGACCTCCTGGGGCACACCCAACTTCTTTGAAGAAGGTATTTTGTCCTTCATTTTGTTGTAAGATTAAACTGTAAGTTGAGCATGATCATGATGCTGACCACACCACCTTGTCTAATCATTGATCAAGGAACTGATTTCCTCTATGAAATACTGTTTCTTGCTCTATGAAGTGAATCCAAGAACTTAATGGGTTGTAGTGGTGACAGGATTTTATTTCAGCTAGGAGGTGGGAGCATAAGCACTTTCAAAATCAACACTACTTTTACTTTCCCTATAGTAACCCCTCCCCCCCTCCTTTTATAATTTTGCTTCCTTATAAGGAAAAGTCATATCTACTTCCATTTTGATTCTGGATATTAAAAAAATAAAAACATAAAATCTGAATTCAAAGAGAGATAAAATCCTGTGTTTAAACATTACCTATTGCCTCAGTAAAAAAAGAAAAAAAAGGAACCATGCATAGTAAAACTTTGCTATAACAAGCAGGATCTATGGATCCTAGGGTCCACATAAAAAGAGTTTAACCAAGAACAGAAAAAAAAAAACTACAATGAATTTTTTCATTGCATTAATGTTCAAATAAAAATATTGCAATAAAAACAGTTAAATCTACATTATTGATGGCCTTGATTCAAGGTATTTAAGAAAAAAAAAAACCAATTGATTTATAGATTTTAATGTTTCTTCCTGAGAATGAGGAAGAAGTCCACAAATCATCTTTAACATGTTCGAAACATCTTGTGATTGGTTTAATTTCATATTCTTCCCCTTTTTATGTCCTATCTCTTTCAATACTTTGTGGTCAGGTGTGCGGACAAAATAAAACAAAAAATATTTAACAACTATTTATTTTCCGACGTTTCTCCCCAGTTTACAGAGCTTCATCAAGGCATAAAACAATGCCATAAATAAACTGGGACAGGTGGGTGGCCCTCATCTGTTCTTTACTTATTTATTGTTATATCTTTAATTTTATTTTTATTTATTCTTTCTTAACCTTTATTTATTTAATCTCAACTTACTTCTTTATATTTCATCTTTTAGTGAGTTAAATTTTGTTTTCTCATATCTGCTTTTCTATTTTTACGTGTTATTGCACTTCCTATTCATTTTTAACCTAATAGTTTGAGTATTTTCATCATTGTCTATTTTATATTAATACTATTCTTATTTCTTCTTTTCGTTCATTTGTATATAATTTTCTTTTCACTTATATTTACAAAATTTACATTTTTGTATCTCGTTATCTTACTATATTAAATATTTTTAGTTGTTTTTTGTATTATTTTAGCCCTGATGAAGTTCTACAAAGTGGGTTGAAATGTTGGCAAATAAATAGTTGTTTAGCATTTTTTGTTTTCCTTTCACCAAACCTCTGACCATCTTCTTCATTATTTTATATATAAACTTAGCTGGTTACGACCTAAAAGTGTTGGTGGAAATTGTTTACAATTATTATTTACAAGATTTTTTATATTTAGTAAAGTATTTTCTAATTATTTCAAAATTCTTTCATTACTGTTGGAGAGCTGATCTTTTTCTTCTTGAACTTATTCTTGTGTCAAAATATTTAATATTAACTAAATTTATGGTCATTTAAAACTGACCTATAGCATGAAAATTCAATTATACTCAATATTTATATAATAATTATAGTATAAGAAGTAAGTAAGTTTTCATTATTTGTGATTTATTCTTTGCTTTGAAAGTGCGTAATTTGTTTTCCTTTGCTTCTTTATTAATGTTATAATTTTGACTGATATAATTTATATTTGCATGAATTGACTGCAGTATTAAAACTTTGGTGTTGTCTTGATGATTGATTTGTCATTTTAATAAAAATTTTAAAATTCTTTAATTTAAAATATGATTGCTCATAATTTAACTAATATTTTTTTTGTATTATTTATTTAAGTTATTTCTATTATTATTTTTTTAACAGGCCAGATTTTCATACAGCAAAAACATAAAAGCACATAGAAAAGAGAGTGTAAATATGAAATTGTTTTGTAATAGTGTTGACATACGATGAAAAATATCATAAAAGTAAATCAATCAAATAAAAATTAATCATAAATATATCAAAAGTCATTTTATCCTCATACACAAATTTTATAAAAATAAAAAAAAAATGAATTAACTATAAAAGTTCTTTAAATATTTTTCTATTAATATAAAATCTTGTTTCTTCCAATAATTTTTTGGAGTATTCCTCTATCTTTAGGGATTTTTCTTCTTAAATAACGATACATTGGTGAAAGGAAAATTTTTTCTTCAATAAATAAATATATAGAAAATTGGTTTTCACTAATGCAGACAGATTATTTGTAATAAGAAGTTATATAATATAAATAGTTGTTATTAATTTTAAAAAAATAATCTATCAAAATGTTGATTTGGGGAGAAGATGGTCGGGGGGGTGTGGTCAGCAGAAAAAACACAGATAAACCAAAACTTATTTATTTGTGCCAATGTTTCAACCTGAAAATCAGATCAAAACTTCAGTGAAAATAAATAATTATTTTGTTTATTTGTGTTTTTTCTGCTGACCTCATCCCTCTGACCATCTCCTCTTATATATCTATGGTTAACTATCTTCACCTCAAAATGTTTATTTGGTTGAAATATATTATCTAATTCATCTTAAAAAAATATATGTTTCAAATTAAACAAAAATAGACTACATCCCTAAATATCAAAAATAAAAATGGATTTTATTGCTTCTAAAAGTACAAAACAAAGATTTCATATTGCCTCTCTTATAAAATGCAAACAAAATAAATGGACAATTGCATAAAAATCTCATCTTAGTTCATATTACATTTACTAAGAAATATGTGACAGTATAAGAGTAAGGTGAGCTCAGCGAGTAAGGTACTAGACTCCTACCTCCTTGACCTAGGTTTAAGTTTGGCTAAGAAAGATAATTTATATTGTTACATCAGGACATAAGACTGACTTAAGGAGACCCTTCTGGAGTACCCCAGCCTCCCTTAGTTGTTACCCTTAAGGTGAGGTTCACACCAGAGTGATTTTTAGCACTATAGTGGTGTGGTAGATGACTTTTATTTCAAGATAAGCAATGTCCATATTGAAGTGATAAGACCCAATCATGTGATAAGAGATAGAAAGAAAAGTTTGGTATAATTAATCATGTGGGCAGTGGTTGCATCCATATAATTTAATGAATGCGAAACATAGTTCTGCCATAATTACAAGAGAGCTTTCTCAGCATTCGTTAGTTAGGCTTACAGATCACCACTTTGGACTTTGAAAAAGATTTATTAAACAAGACCAAGTTATATTTGAATAACGAAATAAACTACATATAAGGTGCATTTTGATGAGCGATGGTCTAACTCCAGCTGGCCTTAATACACCCACTATCAGGTTCTGATGCTGCAGGCAGCACAATTATACAGGGTGATTGTTATATGAATGATCTAAGGTTTTGACTCCTTCCTCCCCAAGAACAAAAATCAGTCAATAAAACTTCTGGTATAGGTGTGATAGGCCAAGGGTCCCTGTTTGGGTACTAGTTAACGTTTTGTGTTCTTAACAGAATTCTTCAACAGTGATAAGGGATCGTAATCCAGGTAGAAATAAAGAGGTTTCTATATCTCCAGATGATCTTTCATCAAAGAAGAGCTTACAAAACTTATCTGAGACAAATCTGCCTTAATTGTCCATGTTCAGGCGCCATTTAAGATTTCGCATTTGATTTTCAAAAAGGGCTTATTAAACAATAGCGAAATTAATAATAATTAATCAATAAAATGAACTATATACAAAGTGCTCTTTGATGGATAATGGTCAGACTTGGAAGAATGGGCGTGCATCTCCAGCTGGCCTTGACACACCCACAATGAGGTCCATATCAAGCAATCAGCAGAATCACATGAGAATGAGGAATCCTCAAATGGCATGATGTGAGGCTTTAGCTTTCTAAATTTCATGAATTGGATCTGATGGATTCAGAATGATTTTAGTTCCTAGTAATTCTTGTCAGCTTGCCTTGAAGATATTTAGATTGAGACTGGCCGTTTCACTAACAGAAAAACTGCTCATTACTTTGAGTTAAATAAAAAGAACACATATAATAAAAATTTTGAGTCAGTAATTCCACAAGAGCTGAAAGAAGTCACAAAGATAATATTATCTTCCTTCACAAAATTGTATGACGCTGCAAAGAAATGAGCAGGCTATCTAATTACTTGATATTAGTATATGACAGATTTTGCAATCATAAAGTGTGAACTCATTTTATAGTTCATTGAAGCTTTGATGGACCTGTGTATGTTTCTTAAAAGGTAATTGTGTAACATCGCTTATGACCTGTAACTGTAGATGTATTTCAATGCTCAGGTGTGAACCTCTCCTTGTTAGGTAAGGAGATAACCTGGGTAACCACCTTATGGATGATGACGATATTTCATCTGAGTATAACAATTGGTCAAGGAAAAATATTTCTTCATAAAGTACCCAAAACCAAGACCATTCATGAGTTGTAACTTTACAAGTTTAATACATGATAGAATGTTAATAATAATATAATTTTAAAAGGATTTTTTTAATTTTTTATCTCAGTAACTAATTAATATCTTTTTTTTTATTTTTTATTTAGGTAAACAAGAATGAGTGCTGCTATGGTCATGATTACACCAAAGACCAAGAAATGGTATCTTTTGTTTTTTTTATATTTATAGTTTTTAATTTTATATTCAAATAATTATTTTTTAATTTATTGTCTATGATCATTTGTGTAAAAAGTTGACTTATTTTGGAGAGCTTTATACTAGGTTTTTGCAAACGTTATGTACAAAATAATAGGTATTTAAATTTTAGTATGAATTAAAATTAGTTTACTCAAAATATATAAGAAAAAGGGGCCATACATACAAAAGATTAAGTAGAACTTATTTTTCAATAATTTTTATATATTTTATTTTATACCAGATCGGCCTGGTTGATATAACCGTGATTATTTTTCAATACATCATGAGGTTCTATATCTATAATAGGAAACCAAATTTGCAGCTTCAAACAGCCTGTGCAATCTAACCTAAACCAGTGAAATGTTAGCACTTTTTTTCGGTTGTTCCTAACTAGATAAATCAAGAACTGTGCACCTTACAGAAACCCTTTTCTTCTTTTTTAAAGTAGTTAAAATTTGAGACCAAAATGAGCTCTGTACAATGATTACTTTCTAAGATACGGTTTCAAATAGACCATTTTTCCCAAAAAGTTAAAATTGTTCATAATCATCTCTTACTTTATAAAATATCTTAAAAAATATTTGTTCTATGAGAACAGACATACAGAATGATTTAAGCAAATTACATCATCTTTCATCTCAATGTGTAGGAGCTGGTTTACCAATGGTTCTCTTAAAAATAATTGATAATAAAAAAAAAATATGCTCAAGTTCTAATTATTATATTCAAGTAAAAAAAAATTAATAAAAAACGCAAATCAAGTAAACAGGATACAAATAAATTATTATACTCAAGACTAGAGTATGACCTGAACCAATTCAAAATTATAACATTAAAATAATTATAACATTAAATATTGCTTAATTTATTTTCAGAGCCCTTGCCCATGTAAATGGGAAAACAATACCTCAATAGAGTGCAGATTCCGTGAGATAAAAAATGGTAATTATTGTGCTATTGTTCAATTTATTGACCCACGTTGCGATCGAACTTCACTCTGGATAGGTAAACATGAAGCTGATTGTTCTTGGTCAGCCGATAAAGGTAACAGTTATATACATTAGATAATATGAATTATATATTTGTATACGTATGATAATATTTCAGAAGAGAATGATAGAATAAATTATTTTGTAATAAAAAAAGGAACCAAAGAAAAAGATGTTTACATTACTCATAAAATTATTATAATTTTAAAAAATTGTTTTCCTTCTGTAGTTATTGGAAATGCTTCAATGAACTGTCAAAGTTTCCTTTTTTAATTTTTTTTTTTTATATTAATGTAGTTGAATCATTGTAATGACTAAAATTTTTAAGAAATAATAATTAAACTTTTTAAAGAATGCAGTAATTTTATTCATTAATTATTAAAAAATTTTTTTTAGTGGCACAAGGAAAAATCACACCAACTGAAGTTATTGCTAATGATGTTAATAGTACTCAACATAATAACAGTTATCTGATTATTATCTATTGTTTATTCGTTCTTATTATAACTGCTGCGATTATGTTCACAGTTATTTATTTTAAAAAAGAAAAGAAAAAGGGGCGCCCTTATATTATTGATATTGTAGAAAATTCTTGTTTTATAAGCAAGGGGGAAAAAATTCTCCTCCTGTATCCGCGTGACTGTGAAAGATTCATGACTGCTATGACAAAATTCAGAATGATATTGAAGGAATCTTGTGGATGCAAAGTAAGTGTCAAAATTTTTAGATTTATGAAAATTGAATAGCAATAAATGAAATAAAATAAAAAATAATTTATTATTCTGGGACTAGGTCCCTTCAGAATAATTATAAGGTAATTTTAATTTCACAACATATATTGGCCAAAGACAATGTGGCCACACTTAATTATAACTTATATTAGAATTTTATATAAATAATTCAGATATAGATTAAAAAAAAAATTAAAAACTAACGGACTAAATACATAAAAAACAAACTAATAAGGTAGTTACATCTGTACTATTATAATATCGGACAAGATTGGTGAAGTAAAAGGTAATTAAATATCAGTGTTTTAAACGAGGGAAGGGTTGGTACATAACATATATTAGAGGGAATGGAGCTTGGGTAAAAAATGATTTATCTAACACAGCAGTTCATAAGATGTTTAAGTTTAGATTTGAGATTACCTGAGAAGTCCATCACATACCTTGCAGCTATAGTCAAAGTGGGGGAAAACAAGAGAGGAAACTAAGAGTTGATGGGTTTTATGTTTTAAGGAGATTCTATTGAATTGCTTCAGGTTAGCTATGGTTCAAAGGGAAATTTGGGCAATGTGTGGTTTCCAGGATAAAATTCGATCAAAAGTGACTCCAAGATTTTGACTGACATATGGAATGAAATAGTAGTTCTGTTTAGGATAAGGTTGGGGCGGTCCTGGAATATATTTCAGTAGAGAGTGAGAACCAATTAAGATAGCTTTAGTCTTTTCGGTATTGAACGTAAGTTTCTTGTCTATTGCCCAAGTGCTTATACTATTGATGATAATAAACAGAAGCATGATAATAAACTTTTATTTAATGCTTTTATAGATTTAAAAAAATACATCAAATCAAATACAAAAGTTAAAATAAATAAAAAATACAGTGAGAGAGATGGAAATAAGTGAAGTAGTATGTATGATAATGATGGTTTTAGTTATATTGTTTAATATTTCATATTAATATGTAATTTATATTAGGTAGGAAAACTTTATATTCATACTAGAAATTAAAAGAAAATCTGTGTGGTGTGCGCATCACACACAGCTTTCACTTACCCAGAGATGGGCAAAAATTAGCTATAGTTGAAACTGATAACTAAAATTGCCATGGCAATGACCCTTCTTCATGAATGAACCATTGATAAATAAATATCGTATCCATGAATATTTTAGGTATTAGTTTTAACTATAGCTAATTTTTCCCCAACTCTGCACTTAGCACACTATTTTGAATTGAAATAAATTCTTGTTCGTTTCAGAACAAATATTTTTATATTAATCCCTGTGAAAATACTTTCTTGGACTCAGTTTCCAAATGAGCCTTTCAGTTAATGATTAACAAACTAGATTCCACTTTAAAACTTTCACCGAACACAAATTTCTATAAGAAGATGTTCAGGGGTGTGGTCAAAAAAACAAAAAATTGACTATTTTATTTTTAATAAGCCATTAACATATTTTATACAAAATATATCATCCTTGTTTTAATATTTTCAAGGTCCACGATGCTTGGGATGAAGAGAGTTTTGACAAAGTTGCCGAGTCCATTGAAACTTGGTCTTGGCCGTTAATACAGGATGAAAACACAAAAATCATTGTCATTCTTACCGAATGCTCAAAGATTATAGAAGAGTCTTATATTGGTGATGACCACTTTGCCACGTACAGAGATCCAAAAGCATTTGATAAAGTTTTCGCACAGTCAGTCAAAGCTTTGAATGAGTACTTCGCCACCAGATCTGATAGCTACCAAAGGGTGTTCGTAGTGAGGTAAGTAACATTATATATACACAAGCAAGTTAGAAGTTTATAAATCAATCTCTCGGTTGGCGGTATGTCATGTAGGGCAGATGTGGGATTTCGAGCATTATGGCTTCTTAGAAAAATTTAAAAGGGTTTTTAAAAAAAAATGACTGCTCCTTCACTAACATACGCCTAAATTTACTTTGAGTCCGGAAACAGGTATTGTCTCAATGTACTCCTATACACTGAAAACGCACTTCAATTATATTTTAAAAGTTCTGAATATGCTTGGTATCCGCTTACCTCATATCCTAGGAGAAGAGGCGGACAAAAGAAAGTTTATTGGTACCGGAAGTGGCTGTAATTGAAAATTTGAAATGAAGGAGTGTTATGGAGTTAATCTTAATCCTTCAAATATTGCAGATCAATGCGGAAGATTGACTGCAGTCAGACATAGCATAAACGAATTGGAAAAACAAATTTCTCCATTCCAAAGTAATCTTGAAAAATTTCTCCTATCCAGTTTTTTTTTTTGTACGGTAAATATGGTAAAGCCGTATTAAAACGATAATTTTTATTTGATATTGATGCAGTCAACTTTCTGTAGTAGAGGGGGATTACTCTATTTAAGTAAGAAACCGTGGACAGATGAAAGTATGGATAACTGCCCTGTCTATAACTCCTACTTATACAAATACCTTTCACTTATTGGGAACCTATTCCAAGTATAGCAAAATTGAAATAAAATATTTTGGGCAACAGACTTGCTCTCCAGAACAATTATTCAGTTTATTATAAGGCAATGATTGGAGAGCTCTTAGCAATTATGTATGACGGGCTATGCAAGAAAGAGCTCAGCTGGTTAGTATTTGAGGGGATAACTCCATACCACAGTTGTTACAATTTCCTTGTTGCTTTAACATAAATACTGTTTTGTTATTATAAACTATTACTTGTTAAAATCATTATTTTTAACTTATATAATATTTTAAAGTGGAAATGGTCGGGAGGGGGTGCAGTCAGGAAAAAAAAAACCTGAGTTAGCATAAATAAATAATTTTTTGTTTATTTGTGTTTCTTTTTTTTTGCTGACCGCACCCCCCTGTGACCATCTTCTCCACTTATTAATCTATTGTCAACTACCTACACCTCATTATATATATTTTTTTCTTATGTTTTAATGTTTATATGCTTCTAGTATTCCACACATACTTCAATAGATGGATGTTTTTCCATTGTCAATGTGTTTTTTAAAATTATTGTTAACATTTAAAAAAAAAGAAAAAGTAACATACCTAGTACTGAATGACACAGATTTTTCAAAAGTTGATCTTTTTTTTTTTTTTTTTAAATATTTTTTTGAGATTCAATCAATTAAGCCAATATTAAAATTATCAATTACTTAATGTAAAATAAAACACTTTAAAGATGTTATTGGAATAGAGAAATGCATTATTTATCAAACAATGCTTGCCAAATTCATTGGATTGTTTGTTGTTGGAGGTTTTGCAATTTTGCAAATATTCTAATATAAATTCAAGAAAGACATATTTTTTTCATACAGAAGCTGTTATTTGTAGTGATAAAAAGATTTTAAGAATGATGAGTGCGAACCAAAACAAATATCAAAAGTATGTTATTCTAAACAATCTAAGTATAAATATTTTTTTAATGGGCTATGATGAAATCATTTTTTACACAAAGAAATCCAATATTGCAGTGTAGTAACGTATCTTAAGATACAAAAGTCAAATTGATTCAACAAAACAAATTAAAATTACATACATAGTTATCTCAGTTATATATTTGTGGCCCAGGTTTTATGAAACTGTTATTTTACTTCATAATTTTTAATTTAATTTGAATTATTAAAGCATTTTTTAAAAATTATTTATTTTTATTTTTTAGGCTAGACGAAACACCTGTTATTGATTTCAGTTTCCATTTCAACCCCGCTACTATTTATATATTACCTTATGGATTGCAGACCCTAGTAAATGATTTACAAAGGTAAGTGTTTTTGTTTTTACTATTTATAGTTATATTCTTGTTTATTACGAAATTGAATGATAACTATTACAATCTCCGATTGCATGACGGCTTCATTATCTTTTGTTAAACTGTTGTATTCTTGGTAGGAACAAAATTTATGTTCGTTATTAGCAGAAAAATAAAAATTTAGTTTATAATTTTCACCTTTCCTGATCTTAAGATTTTTGTTAAAAAAAAAAAAAAAAATAGCGATAGCATCACCACAAGCAAATGAATCTACACAAAATTTGGGGACGTGTATAGGGTTGTATGTGAAAGTTGTATGTTGTGCATACCCCATCATACAAAAATAGTGATAACATCAACAAAAGCCAATTAATCTTCATAAAATTTGGGGACGCGTGTAGGGTTGTATGATGTGCATACTGCATCATACAAAAATAGTGACAACACCAACAAAATCCAATTACTCTACACAAAATTTGGGGATATGTGTAGGGTTGTATGTGAAAGTTGTATGATGTGCGAACCGCATCATATTTTTTTTTAACATTTAATACATAATATTACTGTATGTCTATAATATTCATTTTAAACATTGTATTTGTGTTTTGTTAATTATTATAATCTCATTATTTTTATTTTTTAAATTTCTGTAATTATGGTGCAACCAAGATCAGTTTACCTCTGAGTAAAGGGAGAGGGAGATGCGCAGGGGCAAACCCCCCACTCGATCTGTTTAAACAACCACTTCTGACTGTACGGAGCATGCATAGTACGTGTTTTTCCTCCCAAATCTTGTACTGCACATGCTCCAAACAGTTCTGGATAGTCCAAAGTGGATGTTGGAACCTACTCAGTTGTTGGAACAGACCTACTCAGTTGAATGAACTACCTTTCCTTTCCTCTCTTCAACCTTCTTCTACTACTTTACAAATAGAAATTCCTCATATCAGTTTTCTTAAAACTATTTTTCATTAACATCACAAGACTATGAGTTTAACATTGCAAGTAAACTAAGTAGAGGAAAAACTACCCACTCACAAACCAAAAACGTAATTAGGAATGTAATTATGAGAGATAGTTGACCGTGGATGATAAATGAGGAGATGATGGTTGGGGGTGTGGTCAATGAAACACAAATAAGTATGACTAACTTATTTTAATGTGCCGACGTTTCGGCTAGAGTTTCTAGCCTTCTTCAGGGCTAAAAAC
>NW_027115271.1:509482-551031 GCF_000696795.3 Halyomorpha halys | reverse complement strand
TGGTTGTTATCTTGTTTTGTTTTTAGCCCTGAAGAAGGCTAGAAACTCTAGCCGAAACGTCGGCACATTAAAATAAGTTAGTCGTACTTATTTGTGTTTCATTGACCGCACCCCCAACCATCTTCTCCTCAGTAATTAGGAATGTATTTAAATTCATGAAAACAGAGGCTGAGAGTGGTCCAATCCATGTTTACTCGGCTATGAAAAGCCATAAATTACTGCATTTATCATAAGTTAATCTCATTCTAGAACCACATATACTACATTTTAAAACATTAAATTTAGAAAAATTGTTGCACTAAATGTTTCACAACAAATTTAAACGTAAAAAGAGTAGTTGTTTTCTGAACACAATGATTATGAAATCCCAAAAATGACTTTTTGGATGATACTGCTTTCTTAAATAGCATGTCAGAACAGAGCTGTCAATATATTTGTCTACAAAGTAAAACAAGAATTGATAAGAAACAGTCCCAGTCAAAGATAAAGGATAACCTAAAGAAACTAGTTCCCCTGTTTTCCTAATTTAGGAGACCAAGAATAGAGGGATAAATGTGTTTTAAGTACCAATCTAATCCCAAACTAGTTGGGCATTACCAAGTTTGGGACTACCTCTTGGTTTGTTCCCGGTAGGAGGGGTTTGTAATCCTATAGTGGGGAGAAGAAGCTATGGTGGGGGGTCCACGAGTTACCTTCCCTACAGGCAAACTTATCTTGGCAGGACTATACTCAAAAGCACTAAAGCCCATTTTTAGTGCCTGTTATATTATTCTAATGGGACTTGGCCCAGAAAATATAAAGATTATTATTATATGGAAAAATACATTATACATTATGAATAAATTTATGCTTATGTTTATGTATACACATAAATACTTTTTATTTCAGCGGCTATTCCACACCAATTAATAAAGAAAGCCAGTTAGAACTGAAGGCAGCCATCCACGACTACCAGGTTTACAAACAACAGTATACAAATTATTTAAATGACATTCTAAATATTAATAACAATTGTAAAATAATAAAAAGTTTGAAAAATGGAATAATCAGATAATGTCCATTAATTGTTTAAGATCTTAAATTTTGGTGAAAAAAGAACAAAAAAGAAAAAAAAACAGATTGATATTGTTGAAATTTTACTTTCTGTCTTCCAATGATCTAATTGTGTTTCTCTTAATGCTATTTTATTCAGCAGTGCTAATTTGATCTTGTTTAAAAGTATTACCACCATTTTGTTTTTATTGAGAAGTCAGACTGATTATTAGTGATATTTCTTTATTATAATGGTATTAAATTAGTTTTAGTCATAAATAGAATAAATTATAGATAAGTTAGAACTAAAAATATTTTTTTGTGGATTGCCAGGATATCAGTCAATATTTTTTATTTTAAAAGCTTTGACACTTCAACCCAAACACATGGGATTTCTTCAAAGCTAAAATTAAATAAGATATTGTCAATGTAATCTCGGAAATCTGAACTAATTGCTGAAGGATGTGTTCGGATTACTGAAAAATTTGAAAGTATGAGGAAAACTGGTACACGAAAATTCAACAATATGAATGTACATAACTATTTTTATTTATTTAATTTTTATATTTTATTGGAAATTTGACAGTTCAAAGTTTTAAAAAATTAATCTTTTTTAAAGAAGTCAGTTATTATTTTTTTTCTGGAACTTTGTTAGAAAGTTTTTGACTGTTTCTTCTCTCATCATTGTAACAGGACTTGCTGCCCCAGTATATCATTCTCCGTTGCCCACTGCAGACCATGATTGACACTGTTTCTTCATGCTTTATTGTCTTTGGTTCCTCTACTTGTCTTTTACTTTCTTCTTCTTCATAGGTATAAAACTTCTGTAATACTGTACGATTTCCACTAGTATCATAGGTAGTTTTAAAGATATGGAGCTCAAAAAGAAAAATGCATACTTGACAGACTCATGGATTTTGACTAGTAATTATAAATAGTTTTCATTAAATTAATAAAAAATTGAGTGAAATAATTGACTTTTTTCTCCTCTTGGGCTATGAGTATATAGTTCCTTCATTGTACTTTGGAAGTTTTCTTTTAGTCAAAATCATGTTAAGAGGAAGATCAGGTTGGTATATCACACCTTCACTGGAGATTGTGTCAGTCTTGCCGTTCTATAATTTAGTAAGTGTAAAATATAGTAAATTATTATTTTCTATTTGTCATTTAAAAGTATCTTTTTTACTTTATACTGCTTTGTACTATCTCGGGATGCCAGGATAATCGCTGAAGGCCATTATTCAAAAAAGTTAATTAATTAATTGATATCGAGTCCTGCAAAACTATTATTATAATTTGATTCTTTTCCAAAGGCTTTTTGTGTGTTTACCAGTTTACCAATTTATATTTATAAAATGTTGCTACCATTAACTATATATTATAATAAGGGGTGCTATTGTGTAATATGATAGTAAATAAACTATATAAAGGAACTAATTATTTATTTACAATTTATTGTTAAATGATGTTATTAAAATGATTCAGATAAATGGTTGCCATAAAATATGATTATTACATTGTTACTTATTGCTTAATATAAACTTATAGCTGCTGATTTGAATGATTCATGCCGTGGGATGTAGTTCTGTAGGTGTCGTCTTGTTCATAAGGGATAGCGTCCAGGTCTCATAGCCCTTCTTACAACTTCGTCAGGTCAAAATGCATTTCCCCTATCTTCGGTCTTCTTATTTCTGCTGCCTCTCCTGCTTCTGTCTTTAATGCCCTTTTTTCCTGGTCAGATCCACCTCTCGTTCGTAGAGGTGTTACCTTTTCGGAACCATATTTCCCATTGGCTATCATCAGGCATGCCCAAGAAAAATACACTAAAGGGGTGGAACACCTAGAAAAGTGTTTGGTGCATGTGTTGTTTATAATTGACCACATTACCGACAAAGCCAGCAGGCAATACCTGTTTTTAATAGATTTGTTCAGCAAGGACCTTTTCACCACCTGTGAACTGTGAAGTGCACTTTGTTGATATACCCGGCAAGATTATTGACAAGACATATGGCAAAGACTATTATAATATTAATAATTGCTAATACCTCAAGACATATCTACATCTCTGGTATGTCTGATTTAATTTTAGCCCCGAAGATAGCTTTTTTAAAAATATTAGCTTGTATAATAAAAATATTAACTGATATCCTAACAAATAATTATCCACAATATACTTTACACGGTCAATTGTCTATCATTCATAAAATTATTTTTAGTCATAATTTATCAAAAATAATGGAATAAATCAACAAAATTATCATCACGATGTTGAACTATCATTAAAAAAAAATTTCAATTTATAAATAACGATACAAAATGTTTTAATTTTAAAAATTAAATATGTACTTATATGCATTAATAATTATGAAAATAAGAAAAGAAAAAACAATTTGACTCTATAAAAGATATGTATTTACTTTTATATATGTACATACTATGTATGCTTATTATTAGTTCATCTTTATTGAATATGTATGTTCAATTTTGTTGATAACATATTTCTTTGATTTATTGGTATATTTGTCTTTCTACTTAACCATAATTATTAAACTATAATTGTCTTTATTTTGTTCCATATATAAAGGTAAGGACAATTAAGAAAACTCTTGATACTGAAAGATATAAATTTTTCAATGTATCGAATTTTTTTAAAGAATCCTCAACTTAGAAATATATGTATATGTTCTGTTTACTTTAATTAGTTTTGGGGAATTATATGATTTTAGTCATAAACAAGAAAAATCATGAAGATCTCCTGGATTATCAAGTATCCATTAAAAGCTTTTTACGAACTTTATTGGTACTGATTAGGAGTAGAATTTGTTATATTTTGTTAGTTGTTTTTGTTAAGTATGTTTGTTTAAAGCACTATTCTCATAACTGTGTAGGAGGCTAGTTGAGATGTTTTTTTTTGTAATTTATGTTAAGAACGGATAACACTGTAAGCACTAAATACACTTAATTACATTAGAATTATTATAATATTTCTCATTGATCTTTATTTTTCATAAATTTAAGGCTTGGAGTAAAAATTAGTTACAGAAAATTAAATAGTATAATACTTGTGAAAAATACATAACTCTATGGGTGATTCTCAAATCACAGGCAACTTTCAGAACCCAATTTAAAAAAAAAAAAACACTTCTCCTAAAATCTCTAAAATAAATAGTAAGGGAGAAAGAGATTTGTTTTTCTCATTCTAACATACCTATGAAGAAGAAATAAAAAAATGAAAATGAAAAGAGGTGTAGTTATAATTTCATAGAACATATCATTTGATGTGGATTATAACCTACTCTTTCAATTGTCAAGATGCCTATTTCCGCTCGCTTTAAATTAAAATTAAAAAAAATTACATACATAATTACTTTCATTGGAAACTTTGGATTTCCTTATACATAGAGATTTATTTTCCTCAAGATAGATGTTTTGTTGTCTCTTGATAAGGTACTTAGAATGATGCCATAATAATAATAATTATTATTGATAATAATGATGAAGCTATTATATTGAAATTACTGATTAGAACAAAACAAACATTGGCACAGCGTTATAAAGAACAAAATTTGTGATACTATGAGATAAGCACTTCCTTAATAAGAGGATTCGATAGTTTGTAATTCATCGATATTGTTACTCCAAACCATTTATTGAACAAAAATGTGTTCATACTGTAATGTATAGATATGACAAGATAGTCTTCTATGATGTACCTTTTATTTTATACTATTATTAAGAATGTTTATTACAGTACACAAGTGTCACTGCAAATGGCAAGTGGATGAATACTCACTTATACACAATGTTCTATTGTTGTGTATTATACGATATACTATTATTATTACTATTTTAATTGGATTACAGCTGTCAACTTCGCTTGATACACTCAAACCGTATGCGCAACAATAAATATTAATCACTTTATTAAGTAGATTATAATGGTTGACCATTTTCTCATTAAGTGAAAGTGATTAAACACTACCATGTTGGAGTGACTGTTGTGAACTAGTGTCAACATTTTTGTATACTTACATTAGAATAAGTCATGTTTTGATGCATTACCTGTCAATGTATTCTTATGTTGTTACTGTTTTAATTTATTTAAGTACCTAAAAAACTACAAGTAGATTAGGTAATTTAAACTTAATTTTGTTCTGCTCATTATTTGTGAAATAAGTAAATTTTTTTTTTTCAATTTTTCACCTTAGGAATTGTGTAAATGTGAGGATGATATTTTTATTAATTTATAATTAAAGTCTGAATTTTAAACGACTCACATCTAATTTGTTAATATAAATAATTCTCACTTTTTCCTCAAATGAATTTTACTTGCCTTTAGGTGTAATTTATTTTATTATCTTAGGCTCTAGTGCACCGAAAAAAAATCTGAAATGTATTATAACACCATGATTTATTTAAAATCTTTTAACTAATAATTTTATCTATTCAACTATTTATCATATACTTATATACATATTGTATACACATGTTTCTATATGCAATTGGGCAAATATAAAAGGAAACTGACTTGACTTTATATTTATGTACAAATTTTGTTAACAATTTTATATATTGCTCAATTTATGCCAAATTCAGGTAAAGTTTTAAGAAGAATTATTGATGCCATTGAGGCAGATAATTTGTAGTATTTGTACAAAAGCTGAAACTAATATACGTAACTGATTTGTTGATTGTAGAAATAGAAATATTGTTTTATCGGTTTAACATTATGTCTAAAATACCGAAAATGATTGAATCAATTATTTGGTTAATTTTCATCGTAGTCGGAGCAGCTCGACTTTATATTGTCTGGTTGTTATATTAGTCAGATAGAATAATGGAACAGAGTAACTTCTAGCATTTAAATCAAAACCAAAGAAGGTTCTTGAGAACAGTAATTGATAATAGAGTTTTGTTTAGTGAAATTCAACATTTGAATCAGTCAGAATCACACCCAACCATCAGTTAGATATTAAAACATAAAACATATTAATTTATTTATCATAACCTAAATAATTCATAACAACTGAAATCTTTTTCAGTAAAGACATTTAACCTTAAAACACTCTGTATGACAAATCATTATAAAAGCAAGATCACTGAATGCATGGTGGTGTATATTTGCTATATTACAAATGAACAGGTATTTTGTAATGTTCTAATATGAAGATCTAGCTAGAGATTTAGATAGATATCTTGCCTTTTTAGTCTTTCTACCTCTCGTTTAGTCTTCAAATTAAGTTTCTTTGACCTTTAAAGATAGATTTATTTTTTTAATTATTTTATACTTACAAATATGTTATTAGTTAAATCGACTTTCAAAAAAATATGTAAGCAATTATCTTTATTGAATGTTTTTTTAAATAATTGAAAAGTGCAATTGATAATTAGTCTGTTAGTTTTTGTTATTTACTTTTATGCAGTACAAAGTCACATTAAGTAAATAATAAGTATATATTCTTAACAATTTTTCTGGGAAATCTGTATTTATCTTATTATGGAATCGGCTAAAACTAAGCTTTCATTCTTTTTTACCTATTAAATAAAACTTGGGTTTAAATAACTTTTCAAGATTACAGATATTGCAAAGGCAAGTGCAATGAAATCATAGTTATAAAGCAATGACAAGAGTATCAGTGCAATAAGAAATATATTTAACCTAAAGCATTAAAATGCAGTAATAAGAAAATATTTAATAAATGGAATAGAATCGAAATATTATTTTGCTTAATTATTAAGTGTATATTATAAGAATTAATGTTTAATAATAGTTTAGGAATGATTGTGGAGTTGAAATCTAATGAAATATCAAGGTGCTTAATTGTCTCTTCAGGTAAACTGTTATAGGTTAAGATTTAAAGATGTAAATATTAAAAAAAAATCATATGTAATTGATTGTTTATTTTCTTTTTCTAGTTATGCAAAGTGGTTGGATAAAATGTGAATATTTAATGTTTTTCCATTTTATGTGTAATTTTATAAATTGTTAAAAATAAACATTCCTCTTTCTTAAAAATGTACTATATTTTATCTTCCAATCCTACTAAAAGTAAAATAAAATAAGTTATTGGAAGATCTCTGATTGACCTTGAACGTTATACCCCATGATACAGGGCTTACTGGTATACAGTAACATCTGCAACGTTGGGCGAAACATTGTCACACATAAAATAGTATTTATAAAGTAAGATGGTCAGGGTTGCGGTAAAAAAGGAACTAATAGTTATAAACTATTAGTTCCTTTTTGACCGCAACCCTGACTATCTTCTTACATCAAAGTTTTACGTTCAACTATATATTTATATATGAAATAGTTTTATTACCATTTGGGTTTTTTTCTTTGACCAAACACGGACCATCATCCTTTAATTAAAATAACTTACAGTAGAAGTTTCCTTTTTCAGTGTTCCAGATAGTGAAGTGGCACAGAATAATGGAAGTTATCAATAACGAATATATTAATAAAATTGAAGTTTTTAAAAATAAACAATTAGTGGGTTTCCTCTGTATCAAGATTATGAACAAAAAATTTTATAGAGAAACAATGAGAGAATTCTTGCAATATTTTAAAAAAAAAATTTAGCTCAACAGATTTCTATTGTTCATAACAAATGAATTTTACTTAAGTTTTAAAAAAAACTTTATGATATTTGAATTTAAATAGCTAGAATGGAGTGGGAGAAATGTGATACAAACTGAAGTTAGATGTGATTTGATCTTCAATAAATCCTCATTATAGAAACTGTTTGACTGTTTTACTAATAATAAAAAAATTATATTTATATAAATTAACAAATAAATATGTATATATTTAGCTTGTTTTAAATAGATTACAATGCAACCTTAATGCTTTGGAAAATATTTAGTCTTCATGTAATTTTCTATTTTTTTAAAATTCCAATGCACTTCCGCATTTGTCCCACCCCCATGTTCTCAAATAAACAAAAATAACTCAAATGGGGAAAATCCAAACAGTGCCCATAGAAAAACAAACAAATTGGTATAATTTAACTTCTTTTTTTTCAACTTTTTGGGGCGAAATGAATTTTTTTTGTCAAGAAGGATGATCTGTTGGTTTAAACAAGAAAAATGTGGTTGATAAAGAATTATAGACAACAACCCCCTCTCATAAAGTGATAAGATACGTCATATAAAAAATAACACACTAAAGTTTTCAAGGGAAAGCGTTCAAACGCTACCATTTTTCAAATGACTTCGTATAATATAGATTGTAGGAAAATATTCTGGGTGGCTGTCAAGAAAGGTAATTAAATAGTAGAAAAAAATATTTATTATTTACCAACATCATTTTACCCCACTTTGCAGGGTTTGTTAGGTCTTTTTGAAAGGATGACAACTGATATCTTGTTTGTTGTCATACATGTTTCAATCAAACAGCCATGGCGAAAACCTGCAAAGTTGGACGAAATGTTGGTTAACAATAGTTTTTTCTACTATTTAAGTGTCTTTATTGACCACCACCTGGACTACCTTCCTATAATATGATCAAGTTGCTGTCATTATAGCAGAGGAAATACTAGCTGAATTCAATAGTTTGAAATCAATCTTCAATATTACTTTAATGTATCCACTATACGAATATATTAACCAATTCGCATAATAAGCCAATCTTCCAGAAAGCCATTTTCTTGACAGAAAGTTAAGAACATAAAATAAAGAAATGTTTTAATCATTAAAATACTCAAGTAATTCATTTTTTTACTTACCAATTTAATCAGTTCCACTTGTATTTTTCTGTTCAACTTATAATGTAAGAATGTATTTAACGATTTGAGTAATGCACAACTTATAAAATGATATCTAGTTAAAATACTGATCATACTCTATTTGAAAAATATTGATATAATTCAACATCTGAACACTTTTTTCAATGTAAAAGCATACAACAATCGTTATTTCACTAAAATGTTTAAATTTCTAGTTTAAAATAATAATTTGTACTATTAAACTACTTAAGCAAAACATCATCAAAAGACGTCAACAAAGTAACTAAAAATTAAAGGCGGACTTGTGGCAGTTATCAGTGCAAAGATTCACAAAAATTTGAAATTTTAACATAGGTTTTGGGACTACTAAGTAAAATTTAAGTCTGAGAAGAAATAAACAAAAAAAAAAAATAAATAAAAGAAATAGATGATATAAAACAGAAAGATAAAAATTTATTAAGGGAATCTATAAGTGTTTATAATTATTATATATTTATATAAACGTAATAATTAGAAATGTAGAAATAATAAAACATAACATCATGAAAATAATAATTCAAAAATTATTACAATTAATTGATGTGTTTGAATTTTTTTTTTTATTTGATAAAATATTTCTCATATTGGACAATCTGGAAACTTTTTCTGAAACGCCATCTTATGTTAGTGAAGATTTTGCACGTATTTGTCGTAGTTTTATCAACACCAGATTTGGTCTCCGAATTTAAAAAAAAATGTGAGGTAAAATGTTCTCAAGTTGTTAAAATTATTAATAATTAGTTTTATTAATCTAATTAAACATTATTTATATTAGAAGTTAAAATTTTTGAAAGATCACTTCAGGAGTGAGAACCATACTAATAGTACAAGAGCCGGGAAGAAAAACAGTTATTTCAGCCCATTTTTTTATTACTTTAATAAAAACTATGTATAATTACTGGTCAAAATTGATGGATCTGTCAAGTATAGGAGGTGGATTAAAAAATGGCTGCTGTTTCAAAACGTTAAAAAAAAATTAATTTTTCATTGGGAGTTACATATCTTAAAAACTAGCAACAACATTACAAAATCTAAGAAGAGAACATCATTTAAAGTAGAGTAAATTAAATATAGCTTTTCAAAAAGCAACATTTCATAAAAATATACTGAAAAATTAGTTGTTAGTGAATTTATTTTGAGAAATCTTTATCTCAGGAACTATGAGACGTATTGACGTCTATTAGCTCTCAAATTAAAGCTAGTTTATTGTACTATAAAGTAGTTTATGACCTTTATCTTCGTAGGAATAATAGTTTTAATGATATTTGCTAAAATAAATTTATTTATAGTTGTTTTGACAATAAGTTTGATTTATGAAAAACTTTATTTCAGAAACTATAGTACGTACAGATGTCTGCCAGCACTCAAATTAAAGATAGTTAAATTTATTATAAAATAGTTTATAACGTTTATCATTGTAGGAGTAGTAGTTTTTATGATATTTGACAAAATAAATTCACAAATTGTTAATTTTTAGTTGTTTGGATAAAATGTTAGATTTTTGAAAAAAAATATCGCTAAAACCATACATAAAACGTACATATGTCTGCCAGCACTCAAAATAAAGATAATTTAACTTACTATAAAGTAGTTTATGACACGTATCTTCGTAGGGTTAGTAGTTTTTATGATATTCACACATGAATATAAATTTGACCCATGTAAATTTGTTCGAACAACTATAAATCAATTTATTTTAGTAAATATCATGAAAACTACTACTACAAAAATAAAGGTCATAAAATACTTTATAACTTATTAAACTAGCTTTAATTTGATTGCTAATAAACATCTGTACGTCGAATATAGATATAGATTTCTTAAAATAAATTCACTTACTACTAATCTTTCAGTACATTTATGTGAAATGTTACTTTTCAAAGGCTATATCTCGAGAACTGTTGAACGTAAATAGTTCTATTAGGGCTCATATATTAGCAAATTTGATCTACTTTAAATGATATTCTATTAGGTTATCTCGGTGGAGTCCGAATGAAAAATTATTTTTTTTAACGTTTTGAAACATTTGTCATTTTTTACTCCCCCTACCTATGCTTTGTAGACTCATCAATTTTACTAGTAATTATGCATAATTTTCATTAAAGTAATCAGATAATGGGGTGAAATAACTGACTTTTTTCTCCTATTAGGCTCTTGTAATATAACTTCAATTAAAATCTTGGCCAAATGTAACCCTTTTCATATCTATTGAAGTTTTTTCTATTTCTATTATAACAAACATGTTTTGAATTTTTTATAAAAATCAGATATTACTTCTTATATTATTTAAAAATAAGTATGTTAATTTCAGTATTGAATTTTGAAATAACACTCGACATTTTTTTCCTTTAATAGGTAATCAATATACTAAGTCAGTTCCAACGACTATGTTGAGAATCCTGCGTTAGGTTTTTGAATTAGATTTTTAATCCAGAATTTGCCTTTCGATTTATCCTTGCTCTCAAGTTTTCTTCAATTTAGTTTTTTGAGTTTCCTGGTTGGTTTATTTTATTTTACTGTAAGATTTTTCATCGAGCGTGCACATTCTAACATTGCATCATCACAGCTTAAACTATGATTAGTAAAATCAATAATCATCTGTTGCACCAGAAAAGTTAACCTTCAAATTTGGCGGTTAAACTGAGATTTAAGGCAAATCTACGTTTAAGTAAGTAACCATACAAGGAACCTTCTATAGTTCCAGGTGGGTTTGTTATCCAGCGAAGATATATTGTATTATTTCGTTTCTTTCCAAATTCTATAAAATGAATTTGATCGAGACGACCGATTGACAGACGAAGACTCCAATAGAATTGGTAGATTAGGAAATAATGACAAACGTATTCCATCCTCCATCAAATTATTTTTTACAGTGGTTGGATGAAAAATTTTTTTAGTGATATTTACAAATGTTGATTTCTTCTCCTTTTTCTTTCCAACTGTCTTGTTTTTATTGGAATGTAACATTGTCAATTATTTTATTTTTTATGACACTGATATATTTTTTTTTTTTACCAATCCTAAGAAAATTACCTGCTCTCTAGAGAAAAAATTCAGCCTTCTCTTGTTTATGCTGAAACAGCAATATCAATGTAATTGCACTAAAGAGAAAACATAATCAATGAAATCAAGACACTTTTCCAAGTTTTCCTTTTATTTTATGTAAACTTAAGTTATTTGAGTATACGTAAAATGTAAATGTAAATATATAAGTAAACTTAAGTTATTTGAGTTTACATAAAATGCAGCCTTTTGATTCACTATAATGGACAGACTTTTTAATATTGATTTGTTCCTATGCAAGAAATTTAAACAGATTAAAAATTGCTGTAGTTTTATGGTAACTATAATATTATAAATGCCATTTACCTTAGCTATGCTTAAGTAAAGGAAAAACACAGAAAACGTTTATTATTATGTATATTTGATTTGAATTTTCGAGAATACTCGAAACACGCGATCTAGCGACAGTTTTCTCAATTTCAGATAACCTTTCTCGCCGTTCTTCAATTTCAATGCTTCATGCTTTTTAAATATTTCTCGATTAAAATATCTTAAGTCACCTCTTCCCGTTAACATAACTGTAGACCAGAAACAGTTCGCTAAGTTACCGGTGTTTTACTAAGCCCTTGGACATATTTAAGTTATAAAAATCGTATTGGTGCAACCGGCACTAAATTACTATCATAGTTCACATTTTTTTTTCAATAAGAACATGAAGAAGATACGTCCATAAAAATATCTGATAATAAATTCGAAACTCTTTCAAAACCTTACAAACGATGTCCTTTAAGGAAAAAATGTCATAATAATTGGAATACAAAATCAATTTAAAAAACACGATCGACCTCGAAAATATAATTAAAGTTCCCAATATCGAAGAAAACTCTAAAAGTAACAGCAATTCGAAATTCATTTGATAAATCGGAAATTCAATTAAAAAAAAACATAATCGGTGCCCTCGACAACCAAATAATCGATTCCTGTCTCAAAGATAACTAAAAATAATAGTACATCGATCGAAAATCTAATTATAAATTCAGACATTGCGTCCTCGAAAATCTGATAAACAATGACTGTTCTGAAAAATGCTACTCAACTAATAATTAATTCATAATACTCAATGTCGAACAAAATGTTGATATAAGCAATTTTAGAGTGAACCATTAGCAAAGCGGTAATATCCACCCTCCTCTTTCCCCTCCCCCCCCTACGAAAAAAATTATAGTTTTATCATTAATTTTATATCTAGCTGAATTTAGTATTTTATTATACATTATCGAATAAACGAAAAAAAAAATGTGGGATGAATATGCCAAAATTATTTGAAAAATCATTATTTAAATTACTATAATTATGTTTAATTATTAAGATATAAATTTTATGAATTTTTCGAAACCAGCTAGTTTACAATTGAAATGAAGACAAAAAAATTAACTTTTTCCATTTGAAATGTAACTCACCATCAAATCAAACAATCATTCATATAAATTGACATAGTAATAGAGTAGCTACCAGGTATTTTCCCTTATTATGAATATGTTTAAAATATTCTTTTGTTAATTAAACTATAGATTTTATATTTTTCCCAATATTGGCATTTATTATTCATGGGGCAGTGTCTCATATTAAGGCACTTAAGGAAATCAAAGTAAGTTACACATATCGAAGTGGTTGTTTTAGATTAGATGGCTCTGATTATAACTGATGTTGTAAGGTACTCTAAACCAGAAGGCCTCCACAATGCGGGTTCATATAGGTTAGGTAGCTTATAGGGAGATGAATGGACCGAATCACTCTTACGGGAACTAGTCGTAAGTCCTCGAAGGGTGGAAACTTCGCTCTGCATAGAACGAGCCTGCAGTCGCAAAGAGGTAGGAAAGTCCTACGGGAACGAGCCGCAGGTTGTTACTAAACGAATCAAGCTTTAAGAAGGAGGAGAGATCCGAAGAAGGCAGAGAGAAATAAAAGTCAATATAAATTTACAAAAATAACACAAAGATGTACTGCGTATATTGTTACTCACTGCCTTCTAAGGAGGAAAATTCGCTGTGTTTTTTTTTTTTTTTTTTTTTTTTTTTCCGATCCCTCTAAAACAGAATAAAACCAATAAATTAGTGGATGCTTTATGTGTGGAAGGCATAAATCAGGTTGAGTATTACCTTTTCCTACCAGTAGTATTCTAAGGTTACGGTGTAATACTTATCTGTGCATTGTTAATTGTCAATTCGGAGCTGAGGGGCCTCCTATTCGCACTCTTTTTTCCCCCAATCCCTCTAAAACAGAAAGAAAACAATTAATTAGTGTAAGCTTTATTATTGAAAAGGGAATAAATCGTATTTAGTATTACGTTTTACTACCTTTGGTATTTTAAGGTTACCTGTAATGTTTATTTATTAATTGTGAAATATCCATTCTAAATGGTCCTATTATTAAAGAAAGAATCTGGAGGTGAGAGGCCTCCTCTATTCGCACTTTTTTTTTTTTTTTTCCGATCCCTCTAAAACAGAAAGAAACAGTTAATTAGCGAATGCTTTACTGTGAAAAAATAAATAAATCGTGTTGGGTATTACCTTTTGCTACCTTTGGTATTTTAAGGTTACCTGTAATTTGTTTTTTTTTTTGTTTTATTTTGAAACCTCTTTATTTTTATATATGGTTACAGAATACAAATATATAATACAATACATTATATATATACAAATTTATATGATATCTTCGTTTGCCGTGTGGCATTATAAGATGAGCAAAAACATGGTCCGCTGAAGGCGGTTATACATTGGTGGCATGATAGCTGGGGGGCTTACAAGAAATGGGGAGGTGCCATTCCAGCTGGTGGTGTTCGCACTTTGTCAAGTTTTATCAAGTTGCGCTAAATTATCTCTTTGGGGCTATCAGACGCCACATAGAGATGTGTAAAGGGGCCTCTACATGTTGGCCGAGCCATGGCGAACTCTGACATACGCGAGCATGTGGATGGGTGGCTCGGCTTGGTTGGCCTAGGCTCGTTGCCGAGCCGTCGAGAGTCGGTTTTTGGACACAGATCAAAGGGGTTCGTGAGGGCGCTCGTGTAGCATCTCCACCATTGTTCTTTGTCTAGTTGCAACTTTGAGCTGTTAGGAGGTTAAAGGTGTTTGGTGGTACTTTTTATAATAAGTTTTATATTTAATCTTATTTATTTATACTTAATTTTATTTTTTTGTAATAAAAATAATACAATCCAAGTGCAATGGCTGAAACCACTATTACGTCCGCCATGTTTGCCTCTCTGAATAACACTGACATGTGGATGGCCCGCACTTGGCTCGCCGAGCATTTGTACGAGCCTCCGAGCCATGGCGAGCGGCCAACATGTGGATCCACCTTAAGACGTTAGCTTTTAGTGGATCAGAAGATTCTAATGTAATATTTATTGATTCTAATAATATATTAAATAATATTACAAAATATAGCATGGTTATTAATTTGTAAATATAAATATATAAGAATAAATATAAGAAATATAAATTTAAGTATATGATGTTCACCTGACGACTGTACTAGTTCTCGGTGCAGCAGCTAGGTAGCGTCGCGGCAGTATGTAGCTTGATTGGTGACCAACAGATAGTAGCATGGTCGGCACAGAGTTATTAATTTTATGGATAGCTCAGTATTTTTTTCTAAAAATAACCTAATTGGAAACCTCTCCTATTTAGTCGATTAAATTAATCTCAGGCAGGAAAGATATGTAATAGGTTTTATTCCGGTTACAGTAAGTTTGATCCGTGAACAAAAAAATTATTATATTTTTAAATTATCATATTAATAAAGCTTCTCTTATTGACATTATGTGTTTAATATTCACTTGTTAATTCAAATTTAACTTTTCTATCTTGCTCGATATTGGTTTTTTTTATTATTCATGGTTCAGCGTCTCACTTTAAGTTAAGAAAAAGTTCAAAATTGTAGAGTTGTATTATTTTTAGGGATAGCTTAGTTTGATTTTCAATTCTTTCTTAAGATGAAGCTTTTAACCAAAGCCGAGTAGTGAATAGCTTTTCTCTTACATTCTAGGTTTTGCTCTCGCCGATACTTAAGTTATGATGGAATCAATTTACTCCCGTATAATTTTTTTTTCTCAAGATGTAGAAGTCTGTAAAGAAGTTTCACTTCAAAAATAAATAAGTATATAAATAAATAAAATAAGACATTATTACTGAATACTACATAAACTCAGTAGTTGTATAGAAATGGATCTTTGGCAAACTTCCTGACCGACCTGGCACAACTACGGTCAATCCTAAATCACTTTAATGATAAATGACCGGATTCTACCATCCTGGTCCCAGAAAGCTGGACTAACTTCCGTAATAAACAAAATAGAAATAACAATAACCATAGATTTTAATTATAACGAAAACTGATAAAACATGCGTACTGTACAAAACAAGGCGGGAAATTTAAATTCCATATCAAATTTAAATTCTTATTCGATGAGGTATTATTAGTTGACTGTAGATTAATATGAGAAGAAGATAGTCGAAGGTGTGGTGAGCAAATAAACAAAAAATTATTTATTCGTGCCGACGTTTTGACCTGAATCCCAGCCCTTCATCATGACCTAGTAGAGTTTCTGACTTGAGTGTGGACTCTAATAAGAATTTAAGGATCGAAATTGGGATTTATTACTTCTCCATGAGAATTTCTTTAATTTTATACCTCATACGTCAAAATCCATCGCCCCTGAGAGATGGTAAAAGGATCTATAGTACCATAATATATACATGTGGGCCATTCTCACATTTCATGGTTTAAATTTCACTGCCAGAAAATTGTGTTTTCTTATGATTTGTCCCCGTGAATAAATCCAAGGTAGGCTGCCAATGGTGTTAAAAAAAATCTCATAAAATTAATTTTTAAAGAAACCATAAGATAATTATGAGAGATAGTTGACCGTGGATGATGAACGAGGAGAAGTGCGGTCAATGATAAAACACAAATAAGTTGGATTAACCTATTTTAATGTGCCAACGTTTCCATAAGGTGCCAACGAAACCATAAGATCATGATTAACATCATTGAGACAAGGAAGATAGAAAATACTCAAAATTCAAAAAATGCTAAATGTTATTTTTTTCACGGAACGGTCTTTCAAGACCACGCAAATATCACTACTTTTCCCTTCTCACTCTTGCCCTTCTTATTATTTCTGCGTGCCTTGCTTCTTCTCTTCCGACCACGCAGTACCCTTCCGTTTTTCTTTATTTGCACAAGAACATTGATTTCTTTCAATTTTTGTGTAAAATAAATATTATTTATTTTTTTTTTTACAGCTAAATAAAAAAAATATATAAATATAATATATAAGATATTAGAATTATTTGATTGAAAAAATTTAATTTTCTTTTTCACATCTACCCCTCGCTGGGTGCCCCCATACATGCATATATACAAGCACATATATGTTCACATTAATCTTTTTACGCGCACACCGTTGCCACAACAATCCCCTTTGTTCCTATTCCCTTCTCTTAAATTCTACCCCCTTCACTGTACAGCTGTGGGGGAGATAGGTTTTGAGGATTACATTGAAGTGGACAATTCCACGTGAGTTTCTTATCAACAGTATTTATTGATTATTGAACTCCATTATAACCACACAAATTGACTATAAAATAACCGGAATCAAACCCACCTTTTAGAAAATATCGCTGTGTGAGGGAGATAGGAGGTGAAATGATTTCACTCATTGATTTCACTTGCATAAACACATTAATACGGGAAGTAAAGCTAGAAGTTTATAACCGCAAATTTTGATTCATCCTTAGTTATACGTTTATCGTTTATAGTTGCCCACGCTCAGCGGAGAAGGGGTCGAGTTAAAGGAAAATAAATAAATATAATCGCAAAAGGAAAAAAAGATAAAACAATAAAGAATTACTCCTTAGGCGCCACGTGATTTTTTTTCTTGGAAATAACAAAAACCCCGACGCGTTATAGCTAAAATATACCACTATATAAACAATGGTTGAATTATGACCACTGTCGAATACCTTTACATGTAGATAACATAAAACCTAGGGGTGTTACCTACTCACCTGTTGAATTATCGAAATATTCCGTGAACAACAACAAAAGAAACATAAGTAAATTAACAAGCTGAAAGCAGAGAAAGAACAGCAGAACTATATGTAAAAAAGTTTAATAATAAGAGGAAATATATATACAGAGAATGAAAAAGGAAAAGAAAGAATTCTTATCAATTAATAAAACAATTAAAACTTATAGGTTGACTTAATCTTAACTTAAATGCTTAACCTTAATAACTATATTTACATTATTATTTTCTTATCCAGGACATGCTGAAGAAACGCCACTGCACTATATCCCCACTTCTAGTGTTAATGACCGTCCATTGGAGTAGAACACCATAATTTTGAAAAACAAAACATATAAGATGACATTTCTCATGGGTGACATTTCGGTTCAAACAGTAAAGACAGAGGGCCTTTAAACAATTCCACTTCACATTGAACAATCGTAACGTGTTCCAAAATCAAACTGTCACCTTCACAAAACTAAAACCCACTCGTCTGAACATACAGGTTCCCAAAATCAAATCTGTCGCCTTCACAAAAACAAAACCCACTCGTCTAAAAACATATCGCTCTTGTTTTGTTTTCCCCATGACAACCGTAACACCTCTCGTCTCCACAGATCTAGCCAGTGTTTTTACTTCAACATGGCAACTGTAACAAGTTCTTTGAAATGGATTATTCTCTTTTTGGTGATAATCAACTGCTGGTCCAGAAGGCCTCGACAATGCGTGTTCAGTTACTAAAGGTAAGGTAGTTGACAAGGAAGATGATTAGACAAGATCATGGGTCGTATTTCTCTAGGCACGATGGAGGTATGCAAACCTGGAGGGTAGCTAGCCGCCAGGTACTAACGGGTACTATTCCGATAGAGACGAATGTGGTATGTAAGCCCGGATGTTAGCTAGCCGCCGGAGCCTACGAAGGGACAACAGGTAGAGGAGAGAGATCATGTCAAGGGTGAATAAAAATTAACTACTCTTTAGAAATCAGAATCGGCTATAAACCGAAAATATCTCAAGTAGATTTTGTGAATCAGTTTTTTTTTTTTTTTTTTTTTCCCGAACCCTCTAAAACAGAAATAAAAGTGAATTAATAAGTGCATTACTGTGAAAAAAGAAAAGTAATTCGTGTTGTGTCTTACCTTTTACTACCTTTGGTATTTTAAGGTTACCTGTTATGTTTAATATCACATATGAGCTATCCATTCAGAGGAGCTATTTTAAGTCCGGAAGTGAGGGGCCTCCTCGTGTTGTATCGCATATAAGATAAAAATAAAAATAAAAACATTAATTAATAAAGACGATAGATAATGGTGAAATAATAAGAAAAACAGTCAGAAATCGAAAAGAAGTGTGAGGGAGGGGGTTGGGGTGCATTAGAAGATGGAGTTATGAGGTGATGTTAATAGGGTTTTTGGAACCTTTCCTGCCCTGCCACCTCGCAGGAAGGGGGGATGGAGTGATAGACTGGAATACTGGACTGAAGGAAGCAGGGAGACTGTCGAAGCATTTAATGTGTCTCCGTGCAAGAAATCAGGATCAGAAATAAGTAACAGTGATCAATTAGGGGTTCTTTAAAACGCAAATTTTAGGCCTAGTGCATATAGCTATGACCGAAAAGCGGTCTTTCGCTGCTAGAGGTAGTTTCTTTACTTCTATAGTTTTGGCATCGTTTATTTATTATTTTAACGACATTGCTCAGTAGTATATAAGAAAATTAATAATATGTACAAATAATAATATTTTTTTATAAAATAAAATAATATATAAATTTGAGAGGTTCTGTGAGGCTCGGGGTGCTGCGCTCTGGTTGATTGGAGCTAAACTTTTTGCTTCTCTTGCTACAAGTCAATCGCGAGGCAAATTTGGGTTGATCATCGATCGCTCGCTATTTCTGGGGTAGAATTTCGTGTACAATGGACTTTGAAGTGATTGTAGAAGACATAATTTCTAGGAATAGTTTTAGACATATTTTATGTGGATCAAAAGTTATTAATTATCCATGTTATTTTAATTCCTCTGAACGTGAGTTCTTTGACCCTTTGAATAATTATTGCTGTTGTTTTTTACAGATAAACCGTATATCTTATTTCAGTACGATTTGTACTTAGCGAACTATTAGTAAATTAGCAAACAGTAAGTCATATTATTCTTTTTTAATACATTTTCCTGGTCCAAAAAAAAACAAAACTCGAAATTGAAATCAAATTATCAGCTATACTGTGCAGCTTTGTAACAACTTTTCCATATTTACGAACAAATAGTACAACAATTTATACATACGTTTTGATAAAAAAATTAAATTGCATTATAAGTTAGCAAAAATCTATCAGGAAAAATTGTCGGAAATCGATATTTAAGGTAACGCATGTACGGAATACTACTATCAAAAGTAAGGTCTAGAAATTTATCTTTTTCATGGGCCTATATCTCGAATACTTAATAAGTGATTAAAAGTTTTGAATATATATATATATATTAAATATATTATAGATATTATAGAATAAATATATATATATATTACTTATCCACCTTTACTTCGCTGGAATGCACCTGATACTGAAACACAGTGTACAAACACAGTATGCATTTTACACCCCTTCTTCCCCTTTAGACTACGCTTAGGACAAGTCGATCGCGACACGCTTATAAAATAGAAAGTAGATCTTGTATACAAAAAAGTTCACCAGTCCTTTACTAGAGTGTTGCCAGCCATGAATAGTAGTGAAATAAATATTTCCAAGGTGTTGGTGCACAAATTAAAAAAATGTTGTTATAAATGAAAAAAAAGAAGATAATTTTTCTGCCACTAAAGTCAGATATCGACTTTTTCTGTTTACATTTATTTCGATAAACAAATTAATACTGATATAAAATTCTTTAACAACAAACTGAGGTTATCCATTGGTCAGTGTATGCAATTACAGAATGGACGATTTCACACAGACACTTTAATCTTATTGGGAAATAAATTTGTATGTTTTGGGAGAATAGCCCATTTACGATCAAAGTTCTAGAAGTGTGAAGATACGTTCTTTAAGCAAAAAAAATGTCATTGAATTATTTCTGGAATGGACGAGTCCCCTATAATGTAGTCACTGCTAGCGCCCCTTTTGTTCAGTGGTGGAATCTAGCATAACCTCTAGCGATCTCTGTAGAGAGAAGAAGACACTAGAGGGATGAGAGAGCCATCTTTTCTAGGAGTTGTAATTTTCTTTCTTCCTGGTCATCATTGCAATAATGAGTGAGCAGAGACATCCCTGCAGCAGAGGAGAGGGGAAATAGAGGGATGCGAAGAAAAAGGAAACATGGAGTAAGTCGACATCTGTTCATGTAATTCACACCATTACATCCATCATTATCATTAATATGCATATCAACATTAAAATCCATAAATTCCTAATCAAAATTAATTAACATAACCATAAGTGATTTGTTTTGGCCACCTCTACACCCCCTGTAACTTATACAACAGATTTTTTTTTCTGTCCATTCGGTTTTATTTTTCATTACAATTCATTTCAACTCAGTCCACTCACTATCTCCAGCCACTCAAAGGTGAAATAACGCCTGGACTTAATTTGAAGGCGCATTTCGTACAGAATATAATATTGATATAAAGTAAAGCCTTGAAAATTAATAAAATATAACTGAAATATATTGTTTTATTTATTAGTTGATATTTCGAAAAAACATATAACTTAGTAGAGGAATACATTTTCCATTAACTATTGAAAATTAGAGAAAGTAATAATCTTTTTTATTCGCACTCCTACGCGTAAGGAAAGATCGTTTTAAAAATGAAAAAAGGATATTAATATTCAAAATAAGTTTCAGAAAAGTTGGTAATTTGTTTCGAGAAACTGTTTATTTTATTACCATTTCCAAGAAGCGAACAACCTTACAAAGTTTGTATTCATTTAAATTTTCTTTCGTTACCTTATTAAATTTATTATTTATTATATTTCTCACTTAAAGTATAAATAATATAGATCTGAAGGAAAGCTAATTTAATGAGCAGTAAATCTGAAGGAGTGGAAATAAAGACTGAAACTCTCTGAGATAGAGTTTGAGGCGATGAATTTATTTATTTAGTTGGAAGACCACCTAAAGATCCCTCTATAAATAGAATACCTGACCCTTTATTTGGTTGGATATAAACCTGGTGTTTGAGCGTGGATGTTCCTACATAACCATTGGTCAAGAAACATCAACACATACTGAACACATTACACTTAATGGGTGCTTCTGGCCTACAAGTGGGCCTTTTCGTTGCGAAGAGGTAGTACAAGAGCCCAAGAGGAGAAAAAAGGCAGTTATCTCACCCCATTTTTTGATTAATTTAATGAAAACTATGTCTAATTACTAGCCAAAATTAATGAGTCTGCCAAGTATAGGTACGGGAAATACAAAATGGCAGTTGTTTCAAAGCGATAAAAAAAAAATTTTCATTCGGAGCTCTATATCATAAAAAGTAGGAACAACACAAGAAAACCTAAGAGAGTGTCATTTAAAGAATAGTAAATTTGCTAAAATATGAGCCCTAATAGAGTTATTTACGTTAAATATTTTTCGAGATATAGCTTTTTAAAAAGCAACGTTTCAGAAAAATGTATGAGACGTACTGAAAGATCAGTAGTAAGTGAATTTATTTTGAAAAATTTATATCTCAAAAGCCATTTGACGTACAGATATCTATTAGCACTCAAATTAAAGCTAGATTAATAAGCAATAAAGTAGTTTATGATGTTTATCTTTGTAGGAGTAATAGTTTACATGAAATTTGCTAAAATAAATTGATTTATAGTTGTTCGGACAAATTTTCATTTGCCAAATTTATATTCATATGTGAATATCATAAAAACTAGTACCCCTACGAAGATAAGTGTCATAAATTACTTTATAGAAAGTTAAATTTCCTGTGTGTGCGTCTTATGGATCTAGAGATATATTTTTTTAAAACTCTAACATTTTATACGAACAACTAGAAATTAACAGTTTGTGAATTTATTTTATCAAATATCATAAAAACTACTACTCCTAGAAAGATAAACATAATTAACTATACTGTAGTAAATTTAACTAGCTTTACTTTGAGCGCTGGCAGACATCTATATGTCCAATGGTTTCTGAAATGAAGTTTTTCATAAATCAAAGTTATTGTCCGAACAACTATAAATCAAATTATTTTAGAAAATATAATGAAAACTACTATTCCTACGAAGGTAATGGTCATAAACCTCTTTATAGTCCATTAAACTTGCTTTAATTTGAGGGGTAATAGACATCTGAACGCCACATAGTTCCTGAGATATAGATTTCTAAATATAAATTAACTAAATACTAATCTTTCAGTAGGTTTTTAAGAAATTTTGCTTTTTAAAAAGTTATATCTCGCGAACTATTGAATATGTGTCCATTAGGGTTTAATTGACTCTACTTTAAAATATGTCCTCTTACGTTTTCTTGTGTAGTTGGTAGTTTTAAAGATATAGAGCTCCGAATGGAAAAGTAAGTTTTTTTTTATGTTTTGAAAGAGCCTCCATTTTTTATTCCCACTACCTATACTTGGCAGACTCATCAATTTTGGCTAGTAATTATACATACTTTTCATTACAGTAATCGATAATTGGGGTGAGATAACTGCCTTTTTTTCTTCCCGGCTCATGTACTAGAGTTAAGGTGTCACTTTAGCAGCCTCGACTCTGTATCGGCGCAGGTTCGATTCTGGCCTTAGTAGGTTTAGTTTTATTTCGTGGCGGCCTCACGGAATGAAAACTCGACCCTTTCATACAGAATAAAATAGGTTGGTTATCTATTGGATAATCCCATCCTGGATCACCTATACTCACTGTCAGTAGGTTTGATCTCGGTAGTTTATTCGAGGTTACAAGATTAAAATCTCGAATAAATGAGTATAATAATTATTTAAATTGATACTTATTAGACTAAGTGCCAAAGATGCTAAAATTGCAAAAAAAAATCTGCTAGTTTAAATTTATTTTAGTCGAAAAACAAAAACCTTTTAGTTTGTATTAGTTTAGATCCTATCCTTCTTGTATTATCTTAGTATTATTTATTTACAAATATAATAGAATATTTGTATTATTTTAATATTATTGTTAATTGATTTGTCACTTATTTTGCTTCTTGTTTTTTCTCCTCTCTAATGTGTTTCATTGCTCTTTTATACTTCAGTTGATGATGAAATAAAAATTCACTAAATCATTTTTATACAGGTAATATTGCAACTTATAGCATGAAATCTGTAAGATTTATAAATACACCAACTCCCTTTATGGTTACTATGGAAAACAAAACCAAAGACCTTAGTAGAGAGAAAAACTTTATTCAAATAAAAGTTGTGTTGCCCAACTTTATTCGATTGCTAACTACACAGCATACTTAAATCTATTTAGACATTTTTTTTAAATCTTACAAAATATAGGCATAATAAAACACAACAAATAGATATGAAAAATTAATAAATTAATGTAAAAAAATATATTTATAATAAATATATACAAAAATAATAAAATATGCATTAAAAAAAAATCAACTAGATATACATATACCCAACTACTTATATGTATGTATTCAATTACTTATTTCGTCTGGGGGGTACGAAAAAAAAATCACATTTACTCTTCATATAAATCTATCTTGTTTGTAATGTATTTTATAAGTTAGTAAATAAAACTCAAAGCGACTTATATTAATACATAGATAGAAGGAAAAATAACTAAGCCCAGACAAGAAGTACCTACTTCTCGAATAGCCGCGAATGAAGATCACGGAGCATGAAAATCTGGAAAGCATCTTCTTTAAGCGCAGTCCTTTGATGTAAATGAATCTATTCATCGCCTTCCGGGGATTCTATTTCACAGAATTCAGGCTCAACTTCAATTAGGCTTATCTTATCTTATCAGGCTTATCTTTGACTTTAGAAATTTGATTTTTCAATTTACTAGTAATAAACGAATTGTACAGGTTAGTTTCTGTTAAGATTATAACATTATCCCATATCGTCAAACAAAAATGATAAGCGCCTGAAATTGTAAAATGGCGTGAAATCTGCCACTCCCGCCTTTTTTTTTCTTCTTAACCTCCTTTATTAATTTATTCGTATAATTTATACATACATATTACAAAGATGATATATGTATACTAGTGAAATATTGCCTTGTGGTATTAGAAGGTTAGTTGTAGGGTCCAATTAAGATAATTAGCCTAAGCCAGTGGATCATTGGAACGAGAAGGGACGTTCCGCTGGTTAGGTGGGAGTGTAACGACTTTAGACTGCTAAGTCCAAAGTTCCTTCCCACGTCGAAGATGTCGACTAAGGGGACAGTGCACTGCCACTCCCCAGGTCTTGGTGGAGGAGCAATTTCCCGAAATAGAGGGTTAGAGGAGGCCTTCAACCCATCAAAAAATTTGATGTGCCGGCGGCTTATGAACTCCGGCACAGTGAGGAGTTAGAGCTCTTCACAGATGACACTGTTCTTGGCCCTCTGAAGTGTTTTTTGCCTGAGGATCCTTCGAAGAACGGATCCCTGGAAACTCTACAATCTGTTTAACGTAGTTTTGTTGAGGTGTCTCATTAAAGGACCACCATGGAGCAGAGTTGGTCAGATAATTGCTTTGTAGATCTGTAGTTTCAGGCGCAGTGAAAGTTGCGGTGAAGTGAGGGGATGGTGCAGCCAATACGTTTTAAGTCGGGCCAGCTTGAGACTCTTCTTGGCATGATAGGAAAAGTTAAGAAGATAATCCAGAATCACATCTAGGTAGGGAATGGAATTAGAGAATCTTCTGTCCCTGTTCATCCACCACGAATCTTTGAAGAAGGCAGCCATTTTTGCCTTTCTGGAAAGACATGACAATAGAGTCAGTCTTAGACAGGTTAAGCCTGGCATCCGTAGTAGCCTTACTTATCTGATTTTGAAACAGACAATTATTGCGAGTTTGTTAGTCTATGTAACAATATTACAAGAGGAGTTCACACACACAAAAAAAGGTCATCCTTCCCGGCCGAAACCGCCCCACTAAGACCCCTAGGGAGCGACGGCCCTATTTCACTTTTGAAATATTTTTCTTAAAACGGGATGAGGTGACTTAAGATAGTCAGATCGAGCAATATTTAAAAAGGGCCTGCAATTCGAAAAGGGCGTGAAACCCGCCTCTCCCGCCCTCCGCGGTAGCCTTACTTATCTGACTTTAGAAACAAACAATTATAGCGTGTATGTTGGTTGATGTACGACATGTAACAATCTGACAAGAGATCACACAAAAAAAAGCCCATCCTTCACAGCCTGACCCGCTCCACTAAAACCCCCACGGAGCGACAATCTTATGTCACTAAAGAAATATTTGCTTAAAACTGGAAGAGGGGACTAAAGATAGTCCAATCGAACAATATTTAAAAAGCTCCTGGAATTGGAAAACGACGTAATAACTAATTAATAAATGGAATCACAGAAAACAAAATTTGGTTATTTTTACCATTATTTTTATTGCTGGCAGGCATATGTACGTGTTATGGTTCCTGACATACATTTTTTCAAAAATCCAAAAAATTTATCCAAACTATAAGAAATTAACATTTTGTGAATTTATATTTTCAAATATCATAAAAAATACTACTCCTACGAAGATAAACCTTATGTACTACATTATAGTCAATTTAACTAGCTTTAATTTGAGTGCTAATAGACATCTATACGTCTTATGGTTCCTGAGATATTGATTTCTCAAAATACTTTCACTAACTACTGATTTTTCAGTACATTTTTATTGAAATGTTGTTTTTTAAAAAGCACTATCTCGGGAACTATTGAAGATAAATTACAGGTAATTAATAAATAATAAATTGAAGATAAATAATAATAGATATTAGTGCTCACATTTTAGCAATTATGATAGTTTTAAAGATATAGAGCTAAGAATGAAAAGTTAATTTTCTTTTAACGTTTTGAAACAGCCGCCATTTTTTATTCGCACTACCTATACTTGGCAGACTCATCAATTTTGCCTAGTAATTGTACATATTTTTCATTAAAGTAATAAAAAAAATTGGTGTTAAATTACTGTATTTTTTTCCTCTTGGGATCTTGTACTAAATATAAGTACAAAAAAAGTTAATATGAGTATTATACAATTTAAAAAATGTATGCTATGTCGCATGCCAGCCAAATCTAACTCGTCCCATATCTCAACCATCGTATTCTTAAGAATTTATAAAGTATTTTCTTTCTTCAAGAATTATATTATATCAGCCTCTGTATCTTCTTTGCATCGTTCCAATTTTAGTATACGTCCCGCCTATGCGATTAGGAACCCAAGAATACTTACTGTCAAGGTCATCTTGACCAACACGTAGACAGGATCCACTAACTGTTAAACGCACACTGACAGACTGCAAGCATTTGATGGATACTGGATTACTAAATCATTTGGCAACTTTATTAATGATAACAGTCCTCATATACAGAAAATATTTTATTTCCTTAAGAAAACAAATATGTAAGAATGTATATAACTAATTTGATTTATTTACATCTTTTATCACATCAATTAATATTTTTTTCTTTTCTCTCTCAATTTTATTTTATTTATATATATTTCTTAATATTAACTATTGCTATGAAATCAGCTATCCTAATATAGATATAATGATATTAGTATTGTTCCCGCGGGGTCAGTCAGTATGCATTGGCAATCACCTTCGATTAAATAAAAAAAAATTAATGGCTCATTATAATCAATAAAAATTAATGTAGTAAACAACAAAATTCCTCTTAACCCACTTTGAATTTCTGAAATAATAAAAATAGATTTTATATGAAAGTTATATTTAGGAATAATAATTAGGATGAGTTTTACCACAGCCTAAAATAAATTTCTGTGTTAGATAGTTATCGCCTGTTTTCTGTGAACCAATCAATTTGTTTAAATTTTCTCTGATAAATTCTACTAAAAAAATTTTAAAGGTTAAAAGTCATTATAAAATTTCAAAAATTATTTATATGACTAACCAGTCTACAGAAGATGTGTTTTAGCAACTAATCTACGGTATTTATTCTTTTATGAGAAGATGGTTGGAGGTGCGATCAGAGAATACCACAAATAAGTTTTTAAAAACTTATTTAAAGTGCCAAAGTTTCAGATTTTATTTTTTTCCATAACTTTATTTTTTAAATTATTATAATTAAATTAAAATATTAATATTTCGTTGTTTCATTGCATTATATAACTTTATATTTTGATTTCAACAATCATGTTATTTTTTTACATATTTAATTACCTATATATACGTTTTATTTCCCACTTCTTTTATTCTGTAGAATTATTTACTTTAATCATTCTATAAATCCATCGTATTCATTAGTTGCTATATTGCTTTTTGTTCTTAGCCCTGAAGGATGTTAGAAATTCAGGCCGAAATGTTGGCACTAATAAATTCAAATGATTAAAACTTATTTGTGTTATTTAACTTATTTGTGATATTCTCTGACTGCACCCTAACCATCTTCTCCTCATATGTATTATCCACAGTCTTTAAGTTCCAATAATTACTTATATAGTAGTTATTAGCTTGCACTCAACAGAATGTGCTCTTCATTAATCGTTATTAACATATGTTAGAGGCGATAAATTATCTGACTACTATACCAGGTACTTACGTTAACAACGTTTCGTAATTACTTTAATTCATCATGTAATTTTATGATTATGGGAAATTTATTTTATAATAAATAATTATTGTATAAACACTTGTAATAATGTAATTTGATTGTGCATTTTATATTGTAATTGTGTCATTACTGTTAATGAGATATTTACAGGTCTCCTTTATAAGAGCATTTAATTGTGTCGGGGCAATTCTATTTTAATTTTTCCGTAATCCAATTTTTTTTTTCATGAGGGTAGGACAATTTTTAAAATCAAACCGTGTATTTAGTGATTATTGCAGAGCTTCCTCGATAAAAATACGACTGTCCTCAATATATTTAGGGATAATTTAAACAATTAATTATTATTGGAATCGTTGGTAGACATCGTGTAGTAATAAAAGGTCCAGGTGCGATCAAAGAAAAAATCTCAAATAGTAATAAAACTGTTTTATATGAGCCAACGTTTCGCCCCACGTTGCAGGGCTTCGCCATGGCTTAAAAAAATACAAACACTTAAATGGGGTATCAAAGTAGGAAAATTGATAACAAAACTAAAATTTAAATAATGTGTGGCTAATTATGATTTAAAATATGTGAAAATTTCTATAAAAATAAACAATGTAAATTAAATTAAATAAAAAAAAGATAGGGATAGAGAAGTGGTGTTTGGCGGTTAGCTAATACGTTACATTTGAAAATAATCTTAAAGTAAAGATAATTCATGATCTTAAGTTTAACGTCTTCAAGTGTTTTAATGAAAAAAAGTTGTACTAAATGGAGATGTATATCTCTCTTTTATCATGTTAAAATGATATTACGGTTAACCAGATTGAGAGTTTGTTAAAAGGTCTGCTAAATGGAGAATGACGTCATGAAACAGACTAGCTGTGCACTTTTGTCTGTTGTCGTTTTGATAGGTTAGTCAGTGGGAGTTCGTGTTTGGTTTGTGTTGTATTATTTTTGGACGTTTTTAAAATCTAATAGAGTAATGGATAAAAATAATAATAAAGTTATGGGGAAAAAAAACAAGGAGAGGAAAAAAGAAGGAAGTAAGATGGAGGAAAGATTATGTTAGTTTATTAAGATTATGAAACAAGTTGCCCAGCAAATCCGCAAGGAGCTCTTATGCATTTAATATGTCTTTAAATAGGCCTGCTTACAATCCTATACTTCTAACATTTAGCATGTTAAAACTTTTTACATTTAACATTTACATTATAGGCCTGCTCTAAAAAACTTCGTCAATTCCTACCCCATACATATTTCCTTATAATCCGCTCCTAAATCTCTGATTGAACCTTTAAAGTAAATCATAACCTAGCCTACTCATCTCTCTTTTCTCAGTTCGCCGGTGTTCCTCAAGGTAGTATCTTATGTTCCATTCTTTATACGGTTAATACAGCTGACATCCCAACCCACCCTAACACAGTCCTAACAACATACGCTGATGACACATGGATACTGTCTGTAAACAACAGGCCTGGGAAAATTATCCTGCATGAAGTTGTTTTTTAAATGATTTAGTTCTAAAATTGAATTAAGATTGCCCCTGAGGATGGCCGAAACGTCGGACTTATAAATAGAATAAAAATGTTTTGAGACTAAAATGGATACTATTTTATTTACTTAAACAAAACTAAATATAATATTAATTGTATAAATTTATGTTATGTAATTCTTATTTAAATATACTCGAGGTATTAATGATAATTAGTTTAACATGTTAAAGTGTATTAAAAGGAGAAAAATCCTCCTTTCAGATTGATAAAACGATATAACATTTAATATGGTTCCAAGTCTGTTAAATGGAGAATGATGTCACGCGACAGACTAGCTGAGCTCCACATCATTTTGTCTGTTTTCGCTTTGATAGGTTAGTTGCTAGTAGTTCGTGTTATTTTTGTTTAAAACGTTTTTAAATAATACTAAAGCAGTAGATACAAATAATAATAAACTAATGAAAAAAAAAACTGGTAGAGGAAACAAGGAACAAGTGAGGTGTAGGTGATGACAAAACAGTTGGAGAATGTTATATCTAGTAAAGATTACAAGGTTATAAAAAAAGTTTCCCAGAAAGTCCTCTAATAGCTCAACTGCATTTAACATGTACCATGGACTTTAAATTAGGAGTTAGTGACTTTAAAATTAATCATGTTAAAACATTTCACATTTAACACACCATAAATAACCCTATTATTTATTGTATAAATTTTTATTTTTTTATAAATCTATCCCTTATTATGTATGTTATCATTCGATGATGTTTGCCTATTTTTAATATTTTATTTAATTTGCTAATATTATATTTACTATAATATTATTTTAAAATGTGACGTATTAGCTAACGGCCAATCCCAACCACTTCTCTATCCTACCTACCTTCTGTTTCACTTTTGTACTAACCTTCATTCAGTAAAGTAGTGCCCTATTTTGTTCATTATTTTCCTTTATTCTGGATTTTACTCTTATTCCCTTTTCTCATTCATGTGTACAGTGCCAATCAGGACTTATGGAGTTGAGCTTTGGGGCTCTACTAAACCTTCGAATTCCTCTCGTATTCAATCCTTACAATCCAAAATCCTTCGTAAAATTCTCAATGCTTCTTACTTTGTCACAAATAAAATCATACATAAAGACCTTAATGTTCCCTATGTAACCCTATGTATGTAACGATCTAGCCCGAACCAGATATCACTCCTTCCATTATAAACTCTCAAACCCCCTAGTTTCTAACCTTGCATCCTCTTCCATTCCAATCCTCCGAGGTGCCTGAAAAGAAGATAACCACGAGACCAGCTAATGTAAAATGTATTTAGAGTGCTACCAATGGGTAGTTTCTCTACACGCCTGTAACACTCCAATTTAACTTAGATCAGATTTACTGAATGTATTATAATGTACAGTTGTAAATAGCAATAAATAAATATTAAAAAAAAAAGTGTACAGTATTTTTATATACTTTTTTCTTAAATATACTTAGTTATCTACTTAGTTACTTATTTTACTATTATTTACTTAAAATTAATAAACAGCTCTCAATATTTTCAGTAATAAATAATGTATAAATACCAAATATTATGGAATTAAAGGACGAAACAAAGGAGAAAAAAGGAAAATTAAAAACCGAAGTTCTTATGATAGGGGTATTCATGATGTTGTGTTCAATGTAAAATATTTTATCTTCTTATTTATATAATCTTACCTCCATCTTACTTCCTTCTTTTTTCCTCTTCTTGTTTTTTTGAACTAGAAATTAACGTTTTGTGCATTTCTTTTTGCAAACAATATTACTCCTACTTAGATAATTGCCATACATTACTTTATAGCTCATTAAACTACCTTTAATTTGAGTGCTGGTAGACATGTGTACGTCACATAGTTCCTGAGATATAGTTTTTCATAAATTCAAAACGTTTGTCCCAACTACCAAAATCAACATTTTGAGAATTTATTTTGTCATATATCTCAAAAACTACTGGCCCTAAGAAGATAAACGTTACAAATTACTTTACACTAAATTCAACTAGCTTTAATTTGAGTGCTGGCAGGCATCTGTACATCTAATGGTTACTGAGATATGTTTTTTCATAAATTAAACATTTTGTCCGAAAAACTAGAAATAGACGTTTTGTTTTGCAAAACATTGTTTTTTACAATAAATATTATTGAGACAAACGTCTACTAATACTAAGATAAACGTCATACACTACTTTATAGTACATTAATCTATTTATAATTTGAGTACTAATAGACATTTGTACGTCTAATGATTCCTGAGATATAGTTTCCCAAAATTAATTTAAAAAATATTTTTATTATGAAATTCTGCTTTTTAAAAAGCTTTATCTCGGGGACTATTGAATTTAAGTAACTCTATTAGGGCTCATATTTTAGTAAATTTACTCTACTTTAAATGGTATATATATTCTTTTTTGATGGAAAGATAATTTACTGTAGATAATATATATGAGGAGAAGATGGTTGGGAGTGCAGTCAGTAAATAGCACAGATAAGATGAGAGAACTTATTTAATAGTGCCAACGTTTCGGCTAGTGTTTCTAGCCTTCATCAAGGCTAAAAACTAAGAGCAAAATATCAACTAATGAATAAAAAAAAAATTAAAAAGAGAAAATATAAACAGAATGATACAAGTAAATAGTTATACAGAAAGCAATTTAATAAAACACTTTATTTTTTAATATGGCAATTTACTCTAAAATATGGCAGCTGTTTCAAGACGTTATTAATTAATTTTTCTTTTGGAGCTCCTTACCTTTAAAACCACCTACAATCCTAATAGAATACCTATAAGGAGAAGTCAGTAAATTACACAAATAAGGTTACAGAACGTATTTAATTGTTGCAACGTTTCAGCCAGAGTTTCTAGGCTTCATAAGGGCTAAGAACAAAGAGAAAGATATCAACTAATGAATAAAAAAAAATATATATAAACAGAATGATACAAGTAAATAATTATACAAAATGAAATTTAATAAAATCACTTTATTTTTATTGATTTTTACTCTGCATAATTATTTACTTGTATTATTCTGTTTATTTTTTTTTATTCATTGGTTGCTCGTTGGTCTTAGCTAGAAACTCTGGCCGATACGTTGGAACGTTCTCTAAACTTATTTGTGTTATTACTGACTTCTCTTTACAGATATTCTATTAGGTTTTATAGTGTTGTAGGTAGTTTTAAAGATGAGGAGCTCCAAAAGAAAAATCAACTTTCTTAACGTTTTGAAACAGCTGTCATTTTTCAACCGACTCTTCAAATTTAACTAGTACTTTTACATATTATTAAATTAACAAAAAATTTGGGTGAAATAACTGACTTTTTTCCCACCGGGGTCATGTACTAATAGGTACCTATTAAATTGGTACCAATTTCACCGTACTAATTCTTTCTTTATAATGTTTTGTGCAAACAACATGGAAGAGAAACGGAACGTATTGTATAAATCGATCTTTAGACTGCGGCAATATCAATTAACTAAATCTGGCTACTGGCGGATTAGTTATTAGGGTGGATATGGGTTCCTGGAAGCTCTTAGTTTATCTTATAGGACAGTCTGAGGTGGAAATTACTGTAACATTCTATGGCAGAGTTACCTCCCATAATATAAGTCCATTTTAACTAGTTCAAGAGCCCATGAGAAGAAATAATAATAATAAAAAAGCTTAGATGCCGATACGACCAATCGCTCTCTTCATGCATCATTCCAGTGATGTGCCTCCAAACCCAAATCTATTAAATCAGTTTCAACAATCCTCCCATCTACGTTTCCATCTACCCCTTGGACGTTTACCCTTCGGTTCGAGAAAAAAGTCGAGCCCCGGAGGAGAAAAAAGTCAGTTATTGCACCCCAATTTTTGATTACTTTAATGAAAACTATGTATAATTACTAGTCAAAATTGATGAGTATGCCAAGTATACGTAGGGCGAATAAAAAATTCCGGCTTTTTCAAAACGTTAAAAATAATTAATTTTTCATTCGGAGCTCTATATCTTTAAAACTACCAATAACACATATAACTAGAAAATCTAAGAGAACATCATCTAAAGTAGAGTAAATTTGATAAACTGTAAGCCCTAATAGAGCTATTTACGTTCAATGGTTCTCGAGATATAGCGTTTTAAAAAGCAATATTTCATAAAAATTTATTTTGAAAATCTATATCTCAGAAACCATTTGACGTGCAGAAGTCTGTTAGCACTCAAATTAAAGGTAGTTTAATGGGCTATGAAGTGGTTTAAGACGTTTATCGTCGTTGGAGTAGTAGTTTTAATGATATTTGCTAAAATAAATTGATTTATAGTTGTTCAGACAAATTTTAATATGCCAAATTTATATTCATATGGGAATATCATAAAAAATACTACGAAGATATGTGTAATAAACTACTTTACAGTAAGTTAAATTTCCTTTATTTTGAGTGTTGGCAGAGATATGTGCGTCTTATGGATCTAGAGATATTAATATTCAGAATTCGACCATTTTATACGAACAATTAGAAATTAAAAGTTTGTAAATTTATTTTATCAAATATCATAAAAACTGCTACTCCTACAAAGATAATTGTTTAATTTGAGTGCTGACTGACATCTGTTCGTCCTATGGTTTCTGAAATAACGTTTTTCAAAACTCAAGCTTATTGTCCCAACTACTATAAATCAATTTATTTTAGAAAATATGAAAAATACTATTCCTACAAAGGTAAAGTTCATAAAGTACATTATAGTACGTTAAACTAGCTTTAATTTGTGTGCTAATAGATATCTATACGTCTCATAATTCCTGAGATATAGATTTCTCAAAATAAATTACCAAACTACTAATCTTTCAGTAGATTTTTAAGAAATGTTGCTTTTAAAAAGCTATCTCAAGAACTATTGAACGTAAATAGCTCTATTAGGGCTAATATTTCAACAAATTTACTTTCCTTTAAATAATGTTCTTTTAGATTTTCTAGTGTTGTTTGTAGTTTTTAAGATATAGAGCTCCGAATGAAAAATTAATGTTTTTTAAGGTTTTGAAACAGCCGTCAATTTTTATTCCTCCTACCTGTACTTGGCAGACTCATCAGCTTTGACTAGTAATTATACATAGTTTTCATTAAGATAATCAAAAATTGGGGTGAGATAACTGCCCTTTTGTCTTCCCGGCTCTTGTACTATATGTTCAGATAAGCCTTATTATAGTCATGTAGAACAATCTTATGTGTCTGTTTGTCTAGTAAGTGCTTTTTTAACAGTTTTCTGTCGTGTAAGTTCAGTTGGATTTTTTCGTATTTTATTTTTCATCTATTGTTTATTACTATTAGTAAGTTTTTTTTCGAATGATCCCTTTCGTCATGGGAAGGTTTAAAGATAATGAAATTCCCGAATTCTCGAATAGAAAAAAAGTTATGAACTATTGAGCGTTTTTGGTTTGTAGCTCAGAAATAGTACGTTTTTTCACTATTATTGTACACCAATCGATCATCCTCTTTCCGAGGACTAAGAAAAAAGTATTACTGATTCTATTAAGCTATATTACGTTTACGAAAAATTTTAAAATCCTAATGTGGCGAGGGGTAAAGTAGGTTAACGAATTTTTATTTAAGAAAAGAGCATTTCATATTCCTTTTTCGCGTCATCTCAAACTACCAAATACAATTTTTCAAAGAAATTAAAAGTTAGAAATCTTTCACCTTCATTTATTCGGAGGATATTTTTTCTTCCGGATTGTTCGAGTAATTGGTGTACATTGGTAGAGTAGTATTGAAGTTAATTCTGATATTTTGATTTTTAAAAAGGAATCCAAAGCCTGTAGGGCGACAATTTTGAACTTAAAAATCTTATTTTCCTAATTTTTTTAAATTCGTATTTAATTGTTGCTTTATGTGCTAAAAACGAATTTCAACTTTTTTCACTCCTAAAAAATCTTTTACTACATTCTAATTGGCCAGTCGGTCTGACAAACAGTACAATAAATTAAAAAATTATTATAGTAGAACAAAAGACCCAATAGATAGTAAATATTAATCTAGATTATTACATAAAATTCCATGCATTAATTATCCAGCCATATATATATTGGTTAAACTAAACAATATATGAAAGATAGGATGTAGCAACATGGGAATGACATAAAAAATATAAAAAAGAACCCGAAGAAAACAGCATTTGTACATGTTCAAAATAAACATGATTTTGATTTTGAAAATGTCAAGGTCATTTATAAAGAAAATAATAATTTTAGGAGAAAAATATTAGAATCAATTTACATTTCAGAAAATATAAATTATTCCGTAAATTTCAAGTCAGATTCTAAAGGACTAAACCACCATTATTCTGAAATTTTAAGTAAAATAATATGTAATTATTAGAAAAAAGTTTCTAAAAAGATAAATGTTCAAATCCTTGAATTTTACAGATGTATATATAATATATATACACAATATAAAAACATGCATAGGTGAGTGCATATATGAAAAAATAAAAAAGAGAGGGGAGTACATGAATGTAAAAAAGTACATATATAATAAAAATACAGTAATTATGGATTTAAGAAATGATAAGTTATAAGCAAATAAATTTAAATTGTATTAAATGTATAAAATAAAATTATATTTAATGATAAGGTGATAACAGAATCCTAACCTGTTGAAGGTAGGTTCTGTTATAAATGATATTTGTTAAGTAGATTATTTATGTGAAAAGGTTTTAAATTTAAAATATAAATACTTATGTAAGTAAATAAAGAAACTGTTATGATATTATTTTAATATTTAATTTATTTTAAAGATATGACATGGGTAATTAGCCTGCAGAAAAGATTTTAAAGAACACATGACATAAATATTTAAGGTATAGCCAAAAATATTAGTACGTTGTTAGGGAAACAATGTAATTAATATAAAAACAAAAATTTTTATAGGTTGTCTCATTGAAAATGGCCTGAGGGCCGAAACGTTGGAGAATTTTTGAAAATAAAAGTTATGTGGATCAAAATTGTGTGTGTTAATAATGAAACAGTGCAAATTTCATTTTCTTTTCTATCTTATTGGATTAATTTATAATTTAAATTATAATAATAAGGTACACGTAAATGTTTGATTTTAACTAAATGCAATAATGCGTAATACACTATCAATTGTGTTCATAAAATTCTCAAATATAACAATAGCGAAGAATTGCCGGGTCAGGTAATAATAAAATAAAAATTATATCCAATAATTGTTTTAGTAACTTCTGTACCACCGGTCATTTGGGAGCCTACTCGACGCCATGAGACCGGCATTATGAATGGATATAGGGTTACTGTTTCTTTTTTCCTTTAACCTCCCCTATAATGGAGTACAGTACGTAGTAATTGAACGTAATGGTACAGATGGTATTGAAGATGAGTGGTAAGAGTAAAGTACACCTTTATAGGAGGCAGGTAAGAGAGCCGGAGTGGCGACCGGCGCACCCCCCGCAATGGACCGTTCCACAGCTGACTCCGTACTCGCGATAGTAAGGAGTGGGGGCAGCCAGTCTGTTGTGTTCTGTGTTCGGGGGCGGTCATGTCGTTCTGTGTCTGTGCTCTCGTCCTCTAGGCCTCTATCTTATGGTATCCTCTTTTGTCGTCTCAGCGACGGTTCAGCAGAAGGATACTGACTTTAGTAGGCCTCGACCCGAGCGGGAAATATGCTCAAATTCCTCACTCACAAGCTGAGAACCCACTCGCTCAACGAAGACAACCCACACCACAAGGTGAGCCCGTAGTACATTCTTATCTCCCGAGCCTTCCACTAGACGGATTCCAATTCACCTTCTTGAAGGTCACCGGCGAACAGCCGGGAGTCTCAGGCAAGATGGCGACAGCTTACAAACTAGAACAAAGGGTCTCCTTTTCAGCACCTGTTTTGTCCACGATCCGTCCCTAAATTTCACTCAATAACCTTACAATGAACCAATAACATTGTTTCACTATTTAAATAACAAATAAACTATTTAAAAACATATTTTTTCCAATTCCAAAAAAAAAGAAAAAACAAAAACAATATTCCGAATTTCATCATTATATTTCGATTTTAGGTTGAAGACGAAGATCACGATTCAGGGACGGAATCTGACGACGAACACGGTACAAGCGACGAACCAGAAATAAGTGAGTAGGCTTGAATTCAAATTTTTATTTTATATTTCAAGTGCTCTTGAATATATGTCATTATTCGAAGAAAATAAAGTCTTCTTACCAATAAAAACAAATGTTTCAGCTCTTCTATCTTCCCCCTCAAAAAAAATAAAAAATATATATATGTATATATATAAAGTTTTCATAAATACATGTCATTATTCAAAGAAATAAAAGGTCTTTCTTTCTCTCACTTACTCTCTCTCATAAAAAATAAAATTAAAAAGTGTCCTTCCTGCTAAAAAATAAATATAATTCTTGAAATCTGTTGATTACTCGTTATCAAAAATTTTAATATATTTTCTTTTAGTCTTATGATAAATTACTGCTACCAAAGAAAATATTTTATGTTTGTCGATAAAATGAGGAGATCACTAAATAATAACCATACTATATGTCATTCTTCAATGTACTCGTGAAAATGTGTCATTATTTAATGAAGAAATGATCTTGAAATCCTTTTTAAAAAAAAAAATTTTTTTTGAGCCCTCTTATCTCCTCTTGCCCAGAAATAAACAACACAAACATTATAAATGAAATAAATTGATATTGTGATTACCTGACAATCACTTTTAACGATGTTAATTTATTTATTTTCCGTTATCATAAAATACTGCTAGCTAAGAAATTTTAAATCTGGAAATGTTTTACGATTATAATGATAACGTTACAAATTTTATTTTTTCAAAGTTTTTAGGTAAATATGTCATTATTTCAAGAAAAAACGATCATTCTATCTCTCTTCTTTAAAATAATATAAATAAATAAAATATACAATGCCCACTTTCTCAAAAAAATAATTGAGATAAGTTGAGTCAAAATGATTTGAATATGTTTTCAGTTTTTTTAATATGAATAAAATATTAGTTACAAGGAAACTTTGTTACACATGAGAACGATCTGGTCACAGAATGAGGAAATCATTGAATGATAACTAATGATCATTGTTATTATTGAATGATAATTAATGAAAAACTGTTCTTTATATCCTTTAAAAAAATGTTGTTTTTTGGGGGAAGATTAACCCTTCTATATACCCCCTTCCCCCCCAAAAAACATGAAATAAATTGTTATCTGGGTCCTGTATCATAATGAAAGCTAATAGTATTGGATCATAAATACAACTAGAAACTACGTGATGGTAACATTGATACTTATTTTTTTCATAATACGTAGGGACGACTTTATCACTATTAGTGATATTATAAGAGTTAAAAAGTATTACATTTACTATTGTACAAGTCACTGTAATTGTATTAAGTAAAATCTACAAGACTAATAGTATTATTTGGTAGTATTATTTAATTATGAAACAGGACCCAGGTAATCAATCAGTTATAACGATCTTAATGTATTTATATCAATTATCATAAAATACTGTTAGATAAGAAATTTTAAATCTGGGAATCTTTTACCAATAGAACGAATAAATCACTAAATAACGTTACGAGATTTTATTTTTTCAAAGTTTTCATGAAAATATGTTGTTATTTGAAAAAAAATGGCCTTTCTATCTCTTTCCTTTAATGTAATTTAAAGAAATAAAATAAAAAATCCCTTCGTACTAAAAAAAATAATTTATATAATTTGATGCGTTGTAATCAGTTATAATTATTTGAATTTGTTTTAAGTTTTTTATTATGAATAATATATTAGGAACGAGGAAGTTTGGTAACATCTGAGAACGTTTTGGTCATAGAATGAGGAAATCATTGAATGTTAACCATACTACATGTTATTCTTCAATGTAATCATAAAAATAAATTATTATATAATTTGGAAGATTATTTGAAGAATGAATTAGAAGATAATTGATGAAATGGTTTTTATATTGCTAAAAAAAATATTTTTGAGCCCTCCTATCTCCCTACACCCCTCCCCCCAAGAGAAAATATTACAAATAAAATAAATTGATATCATGTAATTAGAAAACAAAAAAAAGTATTTATTTATTTTCAGTTATTAATACTGCAAGGTAAGAAGTTTAGGAAAGTCTAGAGATATTTCACCAATAGAATGAGTAAATCACTAAATTATAACGTTACGAGATTTTATTTTTTCAAAGTTTTCAGGAAAATACGTCATTATTTTAAGAAAATGTGGTCCTTCTATCTCTCTCCTTTAAAATAAAATAAAAATGCCCCCTTTAAAAAAAAAAAATTATAATAAATTGATACATCGTAATCAGTTATAATTATTTGAATGTGTTTTCAGTTTTTAATATGAATAAAATATTAGCAACCAAGAAGTTTTGTTTCATCTGAGAATGTTTTAGTCATTGAATGAGGAAATCATTGAATGATAAGCATACTACATGTATGTATACCATGTTATTCTTCAATGTAATCGTGAAAATAAATTATTATTTAATAAAGAAATGGTCTTCATATCACTATAAAATTGGTTTTTGGGCCCTCTTATTTGTCTCCACTCCCCCCAAAAAAATATTACAAATAAAATAAATTGATATCAGGTAATCAGAAAAAAAAAAATCAGGAAAATACGTCATTATTAAAAGAAAAAACAATCTTTCTATCTCTCCTTTAAAATAGTGTAAATAAATAAAATAAAAAATGCCTGCTTTTTCAAAAAAAATAAATAATTAATTAAAATAATTTGATACGTCGTAATCAGTTATAATTATTTGAATATATTTTCAATTTTTTCATTTATCACAAAATACTGCTAGCTAAGAAATTTTGGTAATTGTTTGAATGTTTCACCAATAAAATGATTGAATAACATTACGAGATTTGTTTCTTTCAAAGTTTTCCTGAAAATTTCATTATTTGAAGAACAAATATCGTTTCTTTCTCTCTATTAAAAAAAAAATAAAATTAAAAGGTGCCCTTTCTGCTAAACGATCAAATAAATTATTGAAATAAGTTGATAACTTGTAAATGATAAATCAACAATTTTAATTTATTTTGTTTTAGTTTTACGATAAATCACTGTTAGCAAAAAAATAAAATATTTTAAGATTGAGAACGTTTTGTCGTTAAAACGTGGAAATCATTCAATGATATGAATAATGATACCTATTTTTATTTTTTTTAAAAAACCCATGAAAACATGCTGCTATAAAAAAATAAAACAAGAAAAACCCTTTTCTTACTTGTGGGAAAACAAAAATTATACTCCCTACAAAAAAAAGGAAAAAAACATTTTTTTTTTCTATTAAAATACTACCTCATTAACATTTAAGAGTTAATCTGAGAATGTTTTATCAATGGAAATGAATCGTCAGTTGATGACTCTATTATATTTTATTTTTCAATGTACTCTGGAAAATAAATTATTATAATATAAAAGTTATTTTTATTACTGAAAACAAATA
>NW_027115271.1:500550-509432 GCF_000696795.3 Halyomorpha halys | reverse complement strand
ACATAATTTTGTCACCTTTTTTTATCTCATTAAAATCATAAAAGATTTTAGTCATTATTTTAATCTGAAAATGTTTTAACGATAGGATTATTAAGTAGCTTAATGATATTAATAAATTTTAATTAAATACATTTATCATATTTATCTCGTTAAAAAAATAAAAAGAACAAGAAAAGAGGAAATACCGAAATGGGAATACCCAGAAAAAGAGACATTTTTATTTGTAAAATTTCATTATCTGTGTGCTTTCTACCTTTCCAAAAAAAAAAAATAAATAAAATAAATGAAAAAAAGATAAAAAAATGGAAAAATTTCGTGATAATTTTATTAAATACATTTTAAAATGGTTTTATGAACACATTGCATACATTTTAATAGCATTGGTCAACAGAATATGTTCTGCGCTTATTAACAATAAAAATAGAGTATATTTACAGTGTACGAAATTCTAATGACATTGATACATACTATAACTGGATAGACATTTATTTATTTTAATAAAAATATTTTTTTATGTTTTTTATTTTTTTTTTGTAAGTATTTAATACATTTTAAACTAATAAAATGAATTATCGATAGAATCAGTAAGTTGTTTGGTGATAACCTACTTTTTGATATTATTACATTTATCATTTCATTCTGATTAAAAAAAAAAAAAAGGCAAACCTCTCCACCAAATGTCTATCGCTAAGAAAAAGTATTTTTTTCTCGCTCACGAAATTTCATTATCTGTGAGTAATTTTAGTATGTCTGTGTTATATTTTAATGACATATTGTATATTGTATTTCAAAATTGGAATTTTGTTGATTTATTGTAAATATTTTTAACTGATAACGAATTACTAGCTAAAGTATGCACTTAATGGCAATTTGATTATTTTTTAACGACTTTTACAATTTTCTACCCATTTTTATTTTTACAAGACATTTCTTCTTGTTGTGAAATAAATAAGAATGAATTATACAGAATTAAAAATTTTATTTTTTGTATTTGAATTAAAAATTAAATTAAATCATGTATCATAAACAGTTCGAATAAGTCTTGTAGAATTAAATTGCCACCATTATATATATGTCGATGATATTGTGTAAAACATTTTGATAAGTCAATTAAGGATACCTTAATAGTATTTAATGATATAAATAAATATTACATAATTATGAATATGGCAAACATTTTTTTTATCCTGTATTGGTATATGATTAGTGTCTAAAATATTTTTATTATTACTTTTTTTTAATATCAAAGCTCCATGGGCGAATAGGGGGGAGGGGAGTAAGAATAGATGGAATATCTTTCACTGCATTTAAAATGAATTTTAAGAGGGGAATGAGGAAAGGAATATAAAACGGCTGGAAATTGGAAAATTGCATCAAGTCTGCTGTCTGATGATGGTGTTTCACTAGGTTTCCTGATGTCAGTAGTCAGTAAGTTGGTAGTCCTCAGTCTGTGTGCTGTCTGTTTATGTGTGCTTGCCACCTTTGTGGCTTCTGTTGGAGATAATGTCTGGCATCACTATGCCATCACTATGCACCGGCATCACCATGCACTGGTTAGTGCAGTATTGGAGGCTGTAAGTAATTCGATATGCCTCCATGAATCTTAAATATTTCAAATAAAATAATCCAGTTCAATGCTGGCGATGGAGACAAATAAGCGAGTATTGAATTTTTTACTTAAATTTTAAAAAATCGTGTGAATGGTAAGACAATGGGCTACTAACTTAGGATCCATAACTACCGTTACCGTGAGTCATCCCTGTGTGTTCACAAGTCCTGTGGGGTGCACCCAGCCTCATAAAGTGGGCGCTTTTTATTGGGGAAAAATCCAGTGTTCCAGGGTGATACTGACCAAATCACTTCCTTGCACAACCGTTAGTCTCGTAACAGCACTCCCTTACAAGATCCATCTTGGGTTCTAGCGGTACAGATTTATTTAATTTTAAAAAATCCCGTTTTGATAGAAACATTTACTTTTTAAAAAATTGTAATAATTGTTTTTATTAGAAAATAATCATACAAACTACTACATTCAAGGGAAATTAGTATTAGCGCTTTAAGTATTCATTCATACCTAAAAAAGTGTAAAGGATAACAGTAATATATATAAAATAAAAAAAATCACTAATATCTAATCTGTAAATAAAAATATAAATAGATATTATAAAAACTTATTAAATCATGACAAAACAATTTATGTACAAGATATAGGAAATTAAATTTAAATAAAACAAATACATATGACACACATTCGCATGCAGAAAATGTAATTGAAAATTTACAACAAAATAATAATAAAGGATTTTTGATACTAAATAATTAATTATTAGTATAAAAAACAAAAATAATATTAATCAATAAAAATAATTAGTTAATGCTTCGTAATCACTTAGTGAATTTTTGATTCACTAATAAAGTTTTGAAAGTATTTTTTTTTTTATTAATTACTTTACATACTTTAAATAGAAACCGTTTTATGAATTAAATAAGCAAGTCATTTAATGATAGCTAATCTACATAATTCATCCTTTTCATAAATGTAAATAGAATAATGTATAATTTGCGTAATCGTCCATATGAATTCGACATATTAAAATCGATTTTCTAAAGTCATACATATAGTACAAGAGTCCAAGAAGAGAAAAAATTCAATTATTTCATTTTTGATTACTTTAATGTAAAATATATATAATTACTAGCCAAAATGGATGAGCCTGCCAAGTATAGTTAGGGAGAATAAAAAATGGCGGCTGTTTCAAAACGTTAAAAATAATTAATTTTTTATTCTGAGCTTTATATCATTACAACTACCAGTAATAATAGAAAATCTAAGGGAGCATCATTTAAAGTAGTGCTAAAATGTGAGCCCTAATAGAGCTATTTACGATCAATAGTTCTCGAGAAATAGCTTTTTAAAAAGCAACATTTCATAAAAATGTTTTAAAAAAATTCAATCCAAGCTTCATATCGTTAAATTTAATTTCCTTTATCTTGTATATAGATTGTTTTGTCATGATGTAATAAGTTTTTATAATATCTATTTATATTTTTATTTACAGACTAGATATTTGTGATTTTTTTTTTATTATTTTATATATATTATTGTTATCCTTTATACTTTTTTCTTAGGTATGAATGAATACTTAAAACGCTAATACTAATTTCCTTTGAATATAATAGTTTGTATAATTATTTTCTAATAAAAACAATTATCACAATTTTTCAAAAAGTAAATGTTTTCATCAAAACGAGATTTTTTTAAAATTAACTAAATCTGTACCACTACAATCCAAGATGGGTCAGGAGTGCAGTACTATGTAAGGGAGTGCTGTTACGAGACCAACGGATGTGCAAGGAAGTGATTTGGTCAGAATCACGCTCGAACAACGGCTTTTTCCCCAATAAAGAGTACCCACTTTATGAGGCTGGGTGCACCCCGCAGGACTCGTGAACACACAGGGATGACTCACGGTAACAGTAGTTGTGGATCCTGAGTTAGTAGCCCATTGCCTTACCACTCACACGATTATTTAAAAATTTAAGTAAGAAATTCAATAATCGCTAATTTGTCTCCATCGCCTATTATATTATTTGAAATAATCCAGTTAAATGCTGGAGTCTGCCACGTATAGTTAGGGAGAATAAAAAATGGTGGCTTTTTCAAAACGTTAAAAAAAAATTCAAGCTTCATATCATTAAAACTATCTACAACACTATGAAACGTAATAGAACACTATCTAAAGTGGAGTAAATTTGATAAAAGAGCTTTTTACACTGAATATTTTCCAAACTTTTTTTTAAAAGCAACATTTCATAAAAAAATGTACTGAAAAATCAGTAGTTCGGAAAAAATTTCACATGTAAAATTCATATTCAATATCATAAATATCATAAGAACTACTTCTCAACGAAGATAAACGTTATTACTTTATAGTACTTTAAACAACTATTAATTTGATTTGTGGCATACAAATGTCTTAAAATTAAAATGTTCCAATGATCCCTAAGATATAATTTTTCATAAACCGTAAGATTTGTCTGAAGAACTAGAAAACATCATCCTGTTAATTTTTATGGCAAATGTCGGGAAAACTGCTTTTTCGAAGACAAACTACTTTATTGCACATTAAACTAGCAAATAGAAATCTGTACTTCTCATGGTTTCTGAGGTTATGATTTCCCTGAGATATAAATTTTATATACATAGAAAAATTATATTATAAAACAGGTAGAAATTAATAAGAACATTATTATTACAAACATTGTATGTACTTTCTAGTTTATAGCAAATTAAATATAATTTTTTTCCATTATTAGCAAACGAATCATTATATAAAAATTTATCAGTCAATTAAAGTACTTGATACGTCTATTATTCAAGGAATATATAACAATATTTAAAAATTTTAATAGTGAATAAGTATTTAGGATATATAAATTTTTCAAGAAGAGTTCAGAAATTACTTAAAGATTATTTCAATTGTAATATGATGTAGTTCATTTCGCTCTAACAACTTTTAATCAATAATTCTAAAATAATACTAAATAAATATACTCGTGTATTTCTGCGATAATTTATTTTTTATTTCTATAAGTAATGTTGGAAAGGATTATGAATAAATTTATCAAAGTTAAGTATCGATTGTTATATATTTTTTTTGTTTAATAATTGCAATATTATCCTATTTTTTTGGAGGCTCTTATAATAAATACACGTTTTAGAATTATTGTTAATTTATTATTATTTCTTTATATTTTAACTTTTATTTATTAAACCATTATTTTTTTTAAATTAATAGAACCTCACATTTGGTTCTACTTGGTATATATTTATTTATATTCATATCTAACTGATATTTACATTAGTTTATTACTTAACAAAAGTTATATGTAAAAGAGGTTTTATTTGACTACAAAAGCTTGAAGTAACATATTTATATAAGTTCCCTCTAAAGTATGCACAATTTCCTCGTAAGCATTCATGTTGTTTACTTGAAATATCAACTTATATTATTCTTCTATTAATTAAGAAATATTTCGAAACCACACCACTGACTGAATCGTAATAACAAAGGATTGTTTAAAAAAATAATATAAATAAAATTGGAAAATAAAGAGTAATTCACTTAAATGACAAATAATAGTAGTTTAATTGGTTGTTATCTTGCTCTTTGTTCTTAGCTCTGACGAAGGCTAGAAACTCCGGCCAAAACGTTGGCACTATTAAACAAGTTCTCTCAGCTTATTTATTTTTTAATGACCGCACCCCCAACCATCTTCTCATCATATATATTATCTACGTAAACTATCTCATCATTATGACAAAAATTAGTAAGTGGAAAAAAAAGTTTTTTAAAAAATTAGCAATATGCAGTTTATACATAATTTAAAAATATATATATTGAAACGAAAAAAAAAAATTAAATCGTATAAGTACTTTCCAATTTTTAATCATCTTATAAATTATCATTGGGAGCGCGTGGTTCAGTGGTAGGGCTTAGTGCTACTAACTCCAAGTATTTCGAATCCGGCTGTGGTAGATCATTATTTTCTATTTCACTGTAGCCCTGAGTCAATCCTGTAGGTTTGGGACCCTTCCTGGATCCACGAAGCCTCATCAAGTACCCTTAATTGAGTTAAAATCTTGTGCATCTGATGGTCTTGTGGATCTGACCGTTCATATATTGTAGTGGTACAAATTAATTTTTTTTAAAATTTTTAAATTACCATACCGCCTATAAACGTTAAGCTGTTATTTATTTTCGAATATATAATTTAATATTTACATATGAATATAATGTTTGTATAATTTTCTGTTGTTTATTAAAAAAGTGTCAGTATAGATGTTATTCTACCAATACGAGCATAAATGGGTGTATTTAATTTTACGAAATCAAATATTTTTAGTTGATTACATATTACCTAAATGAAAGACGAGATAATATTATGAATATATGTATATTTGAATTGCAAACTCAGCCTGTTATATTAAAATATCGAACTGAAATGAGTTTTTAGTAAATATATGCTGCTCATGTCTGTCGAAAGAACAATTGGAACAACTGAGTTGGAGTTCGAAAAGATATTTTAATCGATTTATTATTTTGTTTAGCATAATTTTACGCTGTATGTAGTGTTTTTAAATCGAATTACATTATTGAGGTGTATATGCAATTTAACGTATATGTGTTGGCATATACATTTCTTCGCCTTTTATAGAAAATTAAAAATGCAAATGCAATTATATAACCGTATAATTCTCTCTGCAATTTTTTCTGAAATTGATGATTCAAGAATAATCATTATGAAATCGTCTAATTATAATACATGTTTAATTTTAGACTTTTACTGATTTTTGAAAAAGTAAATATACTCAAATTATACTAAATAAAAATATATTTTTTTCAATTATAATAAATACCCATATAGTCTCAAAGCTTTTATTTTCTTGTAACTCCTACGTTTCGCCCAATCTCAAGGATCTATTGATTAAAAATTTAAATTACATTCTAATAATTATAAATTACCTATAAAAAACATATTGAATCATGATTTACTCTACCTTATTTATAATATCAGAGCTTGTTGGAAGCAATTCTACCTATGTCAATTATTATCTTAGACAATAACCTATAGAGCATTATTAAATTAGGGAAACTTTATGCACCAATCAATTATTTTTTAATATAATTTGTTATTATATATATTATTATACTATATATAAATTATTATCACAATTTCATTTATTCCTATTCTATTCAATTAACGCTGTCTTTTACAATCTATCATTTTATCAAAAATTGCTTAGCCTATTTCACATATCAGGTTAGTCATATATATTCCCCCTTTAATTATTCATCAATTTTTAAAATATTCTGTATTTATCAATTTTTTATTATTGATAACAATGATAATTGATTATTTCAAATAAACTTATTTAAGTACAATTTTTTTTATCCAATTCCTTCGTTATTACAACCGTTAGAAAGCTAAATATCTGCACTTTTAATCTATATTAACATAATTTAAACTTGATGTTCTTATAAGGGCGAGATATTGGTTTAAAATAAAGAAAAACTTTTTAAACGTTTTATTTTATATCTCTGGATCTAAATTGTTTGAATAGATCATATTACAAAACATTTATTTTACCATTTTTTCGAAAATTTGTTTTTAATAATGTTATTTGAATGGAGATGAAATTCTCCCCCTCCCCCCCCCAAAAAAAATATAATAATATAGTTCATAAAAAAAAAAAATTAAACAAGTATTTTTGATTATTAAATTCAAGTTTGTGATTCCGTGTCAGTCGTTAGAAAGTAGATTATATAATGTTGCATTAATTTTCTTGCAATAATTAAAAACTCTAAAACTGTTTAGTTACTGTTTCAATTAATTTTTAATAGTGGAATATTGGCTGTTATATTTTAATTTTAAACTGCATATTATTTTTCATAACCTAAAATTCATGTTTTGCGTTGACGCACCGGAATACAGGTCAGTTATTTATGCTACTTAAAATATGACATATAAATTAATTTTCTATATTATTTAGGAGATCGTCAATAAATGCTCTTATGCATATTCTATCGAGGGATATAAATGCATATCGTAACGATAGGCTCAAAAGGTCTTATGGAACGATTTAATTGAATTGTCTCGGCATTCCGATTGTAACTGTTGCTTAAATTCAGGTTATGCTAGGATTAAAAGATTTATATTAAATAATTTTATATTGTTTTGTAAATTTATATTGATTATTTTTATTCGCGTTACTGGTCCATGTAATTTTTATTTTCCCTATGCCCATCAATGCCAGTGTACCAGTTGGGTTTCCTATTTGCAATATCCTAAAAAAATTATAGATTTTAACACCAAATTTTTATTATTTATTTTTTTTTATGAAACTTTCCTGAAGTCCTTTAATTTCCTATCTAAAGCTTTTGGAATTTCCGGGGGGGGGGAGGGTGGAGAGAAGAAATGATAACTTTAATTAAAATAATGAAGAAGATGGTCTGGAGTGCGGTAAAAAAAAAAATAGTTAACAACTATTTATTTTCCAACGTTTCGGCCCCATTGTTGAGCTTCATCAGGGCTGTTCCTGTTGAGAGCTTTCGAAATAATCAACTTTATTTGCGCATATCAATAAAAGTATTTATTTTATTTGAGAGTTGTTGTATTGTGATCATTTTTGCTAGTTGCATATTTTTGATGAACAAGTTGCTAGATTTTTTTTTCACTTTTTTATGAATTATTAAACATTACAAATTATTTTAAATATCTTTCAATGTTATTTAAAAGCTAATTTTTTATTAAACATACTATTTGATGGCCATATAATTTAGGAAATTATAATTTTACATATTAATTTAAAAGCTATACGCAAGGTATTATTGATAAGTTGGTACTCAGAATCATTTTTTTTTCTCGGAATAAAACGGTGTTTTAATAAAGCTGGTCTTCTTAAAAGGCTTTTAAAAACGCCTTTATAAAACACTCATATTTTAATTAAGGATTTTTTATTTATGTAATTAATGTATATTTATATCAATTAAGTAACCATCAATGCATAATGTAACATAAATACCCAAACAGAATACTGGTATATTGTTTTTATGGCGTTTAGAAGTTATTAGTTTAAAAGTAATTTTTTTAAAAATAAACTAGGAAGTGATAACTAATAAACATTTTATTAAAATTCATTAGTGTATATATGAGGAAACGATGGTCAGGGGTACGGCCAGTAAAGATACACAAATAAGTAAAACTTATTTATTTATGGTGACTTTTCGACCTGAATTTCAGGCCTTCATTAGGACTGAAAAAAAATTAGATAGCAATCTTAATTCTGAAAAAAATAAAATAATAAGAACCAACTTGGA
>NW_027115271.1:498767-500458 GCF_000696795.3 Halyomorpha halys | reverse complement strand
TAGAGAGAAGTAGATGATACTAATAGAAGATGAAATATAATAATGTAGAGGTAAAATTATACAATATAAATGATAAGAGAAAATTATTCCAACACTGTATAAATGTGTAATATAAAGAAAGAAATATTATGAAAGGTGCAGAAGAAATTGTAAATTATGAATAATTGAAATTAACATAATATTAATATAAAATTTGTAAGTAATGATTAAAAATATATAAATAGTGAAATCAATTTGAATTAACATAAGGAACAATTAGCTGAAATATATAAAGACTGTCCGGAAAAGTGAATAATGAAGGAAGAAGAGAGAAAAGATATCTGGTAGTAGAAAAAAGGATTTTTTTTTTTTGCTTATTGCCATTTACAGCTGTACATTATAATACATTTAGTAAATTTAGTCTAAGTTAAATTTAAGTGTTACAGGAGTGTAGAGAAACTACCCATTGGTAGCACTCTAATGATGTGTTACACTAGCAGGTCTCGTGGCCATCTTCTTTTCAGGCGCCTCGGAAGATTGTCAGGAATGAAAGAGAAAGCAAGGTTAGAAACTAGTGGGTTTGGGTGGTTAGGGAGTTTGTAATGGAAGGAGTGATATCTGGTTCGGGCTAGATCGGTTACATATGGAACATTAAGGTCTTTATGTATGATTTTATTTTTGACAAAGTAAGGAGTATTGAGGATTTTACGAAGGATTTTGGATTGCAATGACTGGTATGAATTCGAAGGTTTAGTGGAGCCCCAAAGCTCAACTCCGTATGTCAAGGTTGGCCTTATTACAGTCATGTAGATCAGTCTTTTGTAATGAATTGGAAGTTTAGACCGTTCGTCCAGGCGAAATTGGCGTGTAATTTCCTGTCTTTTCAGTCTTGTGTGAGGATTCCAGTCCAGAAAAAAAAAAAAAATAAATAATCAAAAATACATTAAACCAAGTGGAAATAGTTACCGATATTTATAACTAAATATTACTATTCCTTTTTGTTTGTATACTATTCCTTTTCAATCGTAAGTTACTCTAAATGTTGTTGTTATCTCTTTTGTTCTATAGCCCTGATGAAGACCTGAAACTCAGGTCGAAACTTCGGCATAAAATAAATAAATATGGTTTTGTTTATTTATGTTGTTTTTTGCTGACCGCACCCCCCGACAAACTTCTCCAAGCATTAATCTACGGTCAACTATCTACACTTCATTAATAATAAAATAAAATCATTTTTGGAGTAGTACGTTACAATTCTCTAATAGGTTTTAACTTATAAATAAACAGTTTTCACTTATATTAATTTACTTTAGAAATAATAAATATTATTTTACAAAAGAATAATATTATACTGTTCTCCATTGTAATGAATGCAACTTTGTTTTCCTTTGAGCAGTTTTTGAACCCGATCCCGTAACCGAGCCACGGTCGAGTGGCTAAATTACAGGGAAAACATGGAGCCTTCATCCCATAAATTAGCCATAATGATCTGTTATCCTTAGAAAACAATTGCCATATCTCCAGTGAATATATCTCTTTATCTCAAGTTAACATTGTCTTTTATATTGCTACAACAAAATGAAAGGTATTTTTTGTTTTATTAGAATTTTATTTTTTATTATGGATTAGCAGAACTGACAATGCTTCGTTGTGTATTTTGAGGATGTATGTACATCAATTAAATACTATTGAAACTTTGATATCAATATATA
>NW_027115271.1:494712-498717 GCF_000696795.3 Halyomorpha halys | reverse complement strand
AGTGATCAATTACGGTAACTATAGTAAGAGCTGACTTCTCTGAATTATAGTTAATAATGATTTGATTTAGGTGATTTTTCTTATTCTTTTGATTGAAGATTTGCCTATCTATGATATTGTCATATATATACAATATAAAATATGAATTTTTATAAAATAACCTGCTGAAAATTTTTTTTTTTTTTTTTTTCCGGCCAAGACTCCCGTTGGAGTCCTATACTGCCTTATCATGGTTGGGGGTCAAAGTTCCTCATTTTGTGGGACCGCCACTCAATGAAAAAAGTCAACGTCCAAGGCAGGATTCGAACTGGCACCACCAATAGACATCAAATTAGTAAGACTGTGTCTTACTCACTGAGCTATGGCTGGCCCAGCTGAAATTCTTACTCATCATTTATACCAACAGCTTGTTGGCTATTCTTGATTTGAAATTGACAAAAGCTTGCTAAGACAATTATAGCGAGTAGGTTGGTCGATAAACACAAAAAAGGTTTTCCTTCCCCTCCGGACCTGCCCCACTAAGACCCCCGTGGAGCGACGAATCACTTTTGAATATTTGTTTAAAACGGGAAGAGGAGACTTTAAGATTGTTTAATCAAGCAATATTTAAAAAGCGCCTGAAATTGAAAAACGGCATGAATTTTTGCTTCAATATTAGTTCCATATTGAAACAATTGAAACTGACTGACCTATCAAAGTGTGGTAGAATCATACAATTATAATCAACCATAAATTAACCATAATGTATTTTTGTTTAAATAAATAAATAAAAATAAGTTTAGTTGACCGTAGATTAATGATTGAAGAAGTTTGTCGGGGGTGCGGTCAGTAAAGAATAACATAAATAAATAAATATTGTTTTGTTTATTTATGTTGTTATTTGCTGACCGCACCCCCCGACAAACTTCTCCAAAAATAAGTTTATACTGGTTAATTTCTACGACGTTTCGTTAATAATTTACTAAATTTTTTTTCATCTTTTTGAAGTCCATTCAGCTGTCAGCTACATTCGATAATGTCATAATTGTCGCAACGTGTAAACAAGATACTGCACTGTCTCACTATGATAGAACTACCACGACAGAAAACTGTTTCCGTGTATACGGCTCTTATAACGTTTTAGGTTGATCTTGACCCTTTAAGTCCTCGAAATGAGATCTATTTTAGTCTTTTAGCAAAGAAAGTTCTATTTTGGGCAGCGGTTATTTTTGGCAATAGGTTACAAAGTACTTTAGCAAGCAGAATTAATGCCTTTGGGTCAATCTACTCCTGTCTGACATAAGCCTATAATCTATTTTTACTTCAGTAGTGGAAATTATTATTTATTAAACACAGTTTTCTTATATGTATATTTAAATCTAAAAGAAACTATCACCGTAGAAAAATATATAAGAATCGGACAATTAATACTTTTTTGTACAAAATTTATATGTTCAATTTCATAAATACATCAATATAATATATAAAAATTGACGGAGGATATAAAATATTCCGAACATAACAAAATTATACATTTTTGGCTCGTAATTTAGAAAGTGTTCATTTTTTTTCACGGTTATTATATGCTAATAGTTTTTTATCTTTCTTAATAATAATATAAACATATTACTGAACCTATTAAATAATTTTTTATTCTCTAAAAATTAAAAAAAAATATGAGGTTTTCAATAAAAATGGTAAAAAAAAAGTTTTATGAAAGGTCAAATTATATTCGTTTATTGCGTCATCTTAAACCTTAAAATATGTTTTTCAAAAAAATTTTAAATTTATAATTTTGAACTTAATTTGTTTGGATGATCTTTTTTTTCTCTCGGTTTTTCAATGTTCATTGTTCATAACTCCTCTACATCTATCTAATTCCAACTTTAATACTATCGTTGGAAAACTGAATTTCCCCTTATTTGACCTATTAATACATTATTTAGACTTAATGGCGGCCGAGTTTAACTATTATAAATTTGACTTATTTTCTTTTTCCAACTGTTCATTCAATCTTACCTATGTGTGATGTAAAGCCAAGGAAAAAGGTTTGGTCAAGAAAGTTCTTCCTTTCAAGGTGAACTAGTTTTTCTTTGCGAGTTCGTTGATGAAATTTGTCCAACTTTTTTTTTTTTCTAAACTAAACTCGTTTCCGAACAGCTGATTATGTTTAACAAAAAATCACTTTTCCAGTTCCCTGTATTAATAGACTTGTATATTGAATACAAAATACTAATATTATATGTTAAATACCAATTCTTATATTTTGGAATCTTGTAATTCTTGGTACTACTAGAAAATTAAAACGCTGTTTTCAACTTTTTATAATAACACACTATTGCAACAAAAAAAAGAAGACATTTATTATGTTCATATATTTATGAAACTAATTTTGTTTGGGTTGTAAGGTTACCATTGTGTTCTTAAAATAGGTATTATTTCCACTTAGACTTATGTTCCGAAAAACTCTTAGTGTTTTGGTGATATTTTACTATAGAAGTATTATTTATATTATTAGATATCTTTCATTCAGAAAAAAGGATAGAAATACAATTAAAAAAAAAAATTTCAAATTCAGCACCCTCAAAAAATGTGTTTTTTACAAATCACTAACGAATTATTAAAATTTTTCTTTCTCGGGCGAAACAGTTGTTTGTCTACTTTCCTAGTTCAACTTCAAACTTCATGTGTTCAGAATTTAAATCTTGTGGTACTCGTGAAAAACCAACTCTTCACACTTTTTGGTAACAACAATAAAATATATATTTGTGAAAATTGAAAGAAATAAGTATCCACTTGAAAATGTTTATGAATAAATAAATTTCCTTATATTTCAAATTCAAATTAACAAAGTAGAGCCCGATTTGTGGCATTTAGTGTATTTTCAGTTACTTTAGGTGCCATCAAAAATTCAGTGTGATCGGTTGAGTTCCCCAGAAGTTATATAAGATCTTCATGATTTTTTGAAAACATTTTTTTTGTTGAAAAAAATTCTAGACCAAAAATGATTTTATTATTATTATTTTTTTTTTCTTTAAAATAATTTATTTGAGATTTCTTAAATAAAATTGTGATACATTTTTGTAATTTTTAATTTCAATTTCTTTTCCACATTATTCTTCTTCTTTCATGTTTTATTATTCATAATATTTTTTAAATTTATTTATTCTGTATATTGCACAGTAATAACTGGTAATATATTCCCTAACTGGTCTCTTAAGTTTTTTCCTCTTTTCGTGTGAAGTGTGTTTTGACTGAGATTTTTTGAAAATATATTCCTATTTGATAATAAATAAAAATTATTTTGATAGAAGAAATTTTTTAGCGAAAAAATTGAATTGGAGTACTTTTAAATATTATTAAAAAAAAATAATTTATTTGAGATTTCATAAATAAAATTCTGATACAAATTTTGTGATTTTTCGTTACAATTTATTTTTGTGACATGTTCATGTTTTTATTATTTTTTATAAAAGTTTTCTTAAAATTTATTTATTCTGCATATTGTACTTTTATTGAAAATTATCTCATAATTAATATTAAATAATGATTAAAATTATTTTTATGGATAGCTACTAAAATTATATATTAGATATATTTCTTCAGTTGTAATATTTCACAGAAATAGTTAGTAGCATTTTCACATTTAACAATTTCTAAGTTTTTTCCTTGTTTGGTGTGGCGTGTGTTTTCCTGAGGTTTAAAAAAAAATATGATTCCTGTTTGATCATCAATAAATAATGTGTGGAACATCTGTTTCTTAAAATAATATTTCGGCGAAGAATATAAAATAAAAAAATACCAGATATAAAATGAAATACGATATAATTCATTCAGATGCCTTAACAAACAAAACTGGTTTCTGTTCCTAGTTTTTAACTTAGTTTGATGTTAACGATAGACCTTGTGACCCTATCTTTATTGTAGTCAAAACCTATAATTTTTGGGATTGTGTTTACATTTCAGAAAGGTTAAGGCTTTCTTCTTAGTGAATATTATTATGTTTTTGGATAAATTATATATATA